>NW_006296222.1:3010968-3020699 GCF_000327345.1 Myotis davidii
TAGATAAGGTGATTAACTACACGCCTGGCACTTAGTTAAGGGGTTTTACTGATTCCCTTCCTTAGTCCTGTTAATCCCTAACTCCAGGGAAAAATCCCCACCTGGGGAAACAACCGTTCTTGGGGAGGTGGCCCTGGTTAAAACACATAGTGCTAAGAAGGGGAGCAAACATATTAAGAACAGTATGCCATATAGGCCAGGTCCCTTGGAATATATGCTGTGCAGATGTTTCTTCCCTGCAGTGACTGTGTCAAGCAGCAAGGATGGACCGGCTTCCAGCAAATTCCCCCTTTTTTATTTTTTAAATGATAGCGCGAGTAAATCAGCAGCCACCTCTCGGATTGGGTTGTTTAAGACTCGGAAGACCTGTTTGTGACTTTGCCAACAGGTCAGTCCGAGGCTTAACCCTATATCTTCTCCCCACAAACATCCTGAAGATGTTTTGACAAATCAGTTTGACATTTGAGCTACCTTCTTCTTGAGAGAATAAAAAAGTTCCAAGGAGTTTCTGGAAAATGATTGTTCAACTAAGCTTCCACATGGCTGATTTTGTTCTGGGTAGTCAATGTTTCTACCACTATACCTGCTTGATAGCAAATTGAAGTTTTCTTTCTCATTAATTCATGTCTGCTAGAAATGCTTGACATTTTCCATCCATGCAGGTTCTGATGACGTCATTGTTACTCATCCTCTTATCTATTCACCTTTGTAACAGGACGAGATGTTCATTCATGGGCATACAGAGAGATGACTGCTGGAAATGGACTTGTGGTTTTCCATTACTTTTTGTAATCGTGACTTGATTCACTATGATGATCTATCATTTTCTCTTTGTCTCAGAGAACTATCAGAATTGTCAGCTAACACTTACTGAGAACTATGGTTTGTTTGGACTCCTTTGCCTTTCTTTTCCTCCCTCCCTCCCTCTTTATTTTCCACTCATCTTATGTGTAGAAGAGGAATCTATTTTTATAACCATATCTACCTCCCTCCCTTGCTTATTTGGCCTCTGGAGATTTTAATTTCTTTTGGAAACATGCTCAGTATTTTAGGCTGCTAAGATGTGCTGAAACATGAGCCAACTAATGATGTTCTTATTGACAAGTTCTCGAAACTTGCAGGGTTTATTCTGCAAGAATGATTTACAGGCTATATGTTAGAACGTCAAACAAGTGGAAACAATTAGTAGCACTAATGTCTGAACCCCAGGCTTACCACTAAGGGAGGGAGATGATGGATTAAAACACCCATCTGTTCCAAAGATGTTTCCAGCTTGCTTGCCTAGTTGTTTGTGAATCAAATGGGTTCAGTGATGGTGCTGCTTGTCTAGCTGTTTGTCTGTTTCTCAAAATCATTGGTTGTGTGCATATTTACCATGATATCTTTGCGAAATGGGGTTTTATTTTTAGATATATAGATAATTCAGCAATGTGTGTAGTACATTATATGTACTAGGAACATGTATTTTGCAATTGTCACCAGTTCTAAGAATTGTGTAATCAGTGAGTTAAGTACATAATTTTCAAATGAGTGAGTGGACTTCTATTTTGGCAATAATTTGATGTTAGAGAAAGAATAGGTTTATCTGAATGTGAATTCTTCTCTATTTACATAATGAAAGATGGAAGCATTCTGCTACTATAATCAAGTTTTTTTTTCATCCAAATCATGAGGATCTACTAGTACAGCATAGGGAATATAATTAACAATATCGCAACAACTTTGTAAGATGACTTATCATGCTGATCTCTTTGTAAGGTATGTAAATGTCGAATCACTATGTTGTACACCTGGGACTAATATATAGTATTATATGTCAACTGTAATTTCAAAAAAGTCTTTTTAAAAATATTTTTAACCTACTTATTTCTTCTAAATAGTGATGCTATACTTACATAGAATTTCACATTAGATATTTTCTCTTTGCTGCTTTCTTCCCATATGGAGGTTGTTGAATAATTGACTAAGATTTGAAAGGGAACTTAAACAATAACACTACCTAATGGTCAGCCAGTCAGCTGCTTCCAAGACAAAAAATTATTTAAGAGATAGATGGGCTGACTATTGGATGAAATAAAGGAATAAGAGAAAATTTTCCTTTTTATGGGAAAGGCAGACAGTATTACTTTTTACTTTTACTCCTTTACTTGACAGTTTTTTCTAGGCTCAGCCTATTGGGCCTGTGGCTTTCTGCTTTAGGGACTCTGGTCACTTTAAAGCCGTTAATTCATTCCATTTGGGGGCTTTACTAAGCTACCAGTCAGCTTCAAACTTCACCTACATGCTAAGCCTAAGAGGTGTGGGTTTCTGAGGGTATAATTTCCTTAAGAGTTATTTTTTGTTGTTGTTGTTTGTTTGTTTGTTTGTTTTTTAAATATATTTTATTGATTTTTTACAGAGAGAAAGGGAGAGATAGAGAGTTAGAAACATCGGTGAGAGAGAAACATCGACCAGCTGCCTCCTGCACATCTCCCACTGGGGATGTGCCCGCAACCCAGGTACATGCCCTTGACCGGAATCGAACCTGGGACCTTTCAGTCCACAGGCCGACACTCTATCCACTGAGCCAAACTAGTTTCGGCTTGTTTGTTTGTTTTTACTGATTTAGTTATACATAGTTTGGACAAATTAAGAGTTACAAGTATAGAATTGAAAATCATTTGCCTGCTCTGGTTTGGAATTTATTGAATCACCTCTGACTTCAGTACAATTTTGGAGCTTATTTTTAAAAACTTGTTATTCTTATCTTGTTCTAATGAGAATACAAATCCAATCAGGTACATTAATTATTCTGTGATACAGATGAAAAAGATAGGAACTCGGCCCGCCCAGGCAGGACTCGGTTTGTGAGTTATCACTTAGCAATGGTTTGATTGATTGTGTGCCCTGGGAAGTGACTGGAAACTGGGTAGTTATACAAAATTGTGGAAAAATTGATGCAACAGGAAAACTGTACTTTCTGAGTCCACACTATGCACCCTTTGCAAATACTATGATTCCTCAGTTGCAGGATCAGGAACTTAGGGTAACTACTGTGTAAAAAGGAAAATGAATTACATAGTGAGTGAGGAAAGTAAGATGAGTGTAAAAACAACCATCCTTAAAAGTACTGACAAATAGCCCTCAATGCCTTTTCTTCCGTTGCTAGGAGAGAGATGAGCCAGTACGTGCACATTGCCCACTGCATCCGCAAGGAATGACGTACCTGCTCACCCTGGGATTTGCTCTCTGTAGACTTTGTAAACAGGCATGCCTGCTGTCGTCCATTTAACAACCTGTTGTAAACTCTATTTGTATAGCCCCAGGAAAGAAAATTAAGTGTTGATGAAAAGCTGTCACTCCTTTGTTAAGTAAATTGAAGTTAAATGGACAGAGGGAGGCTTATTTCAAGTTCAAAGCCTTCAATTTTGTCATTTTCTGAAGGCAGTCTCTTCGGAACCCTTTGTGTAGGCTTCACAACAAAAATAGCCTAGGGAGCTGCTTGCCTAGAGAGGTTTTGTGGTTCTCTTGTGACCATGGAGATTAATCTTGTTCCTGGCGAATCAGCTGTTCACAACACTGCTGCCTTCATTCCCAAAGAAGGATTCCCAGCCTGCCTGAGAATGTCGGATACATCAACAAGCACCGAGTCCTCTCAATATTCTGCCCGGGTACGGGCTCCCTGACACTAACTCAAGTCCCTTTTAGTTATTCATTTATGCCCTTCCCTGTTCCAGAAAGGTGTTCAGGCCCTGGGGCTGCACCTGCATCCCAAGGGCGTGCTGTACTGTCTGTCAGGCTGTTGGGAGGATGGGCTTAAAAACAAGACCATACATTTACTCTTTGACTCATGAATTTATTTAATTGCTACTTTTTGCGCTCTTGCTATGTTTCCAACTGTACGCTGGACATGGATGATACACTAGGGACCTAAAATAGATACCATCTCTGTACTACTAGACCATACAGTCTTGGGATAGGGAATTAAACAAGTAACCACACTGATTAATGTATATTTTCAAACTGAGATACTGAAAATAACAAAGGAAGTGGGGTTAGACTAAATGTACTCTGAGAAAACCATATTTATCCACGATCAAAAGCATGTGAGGTCAAGATGTGTGTGTGAGAAGAGCGCACAGGCAAGAGCACATCATGTTGTCGAAGGAAGTGTGGCTGAAAGATGGAGAGGGGAGGATGGTGCCTGAGGAAGCAGGGAGGTGGATCAGACATGACCACGAAGGACTGAAACATTTTTGGGGGGGAAAAATATTTTTTATTGGTTTCAGAGAGGAAGGGAGAGGGAGAGCAAGATAGAAACATCCATGATGAGAGAGAAGCATGGATCGGCTGCCTCCTGCATGCCTCTTACTGAGGATCGACCCCGCAACACAGGCATGTGCCCTGACCAGGAATTGAATCATGACCTCCTGGTTCATAGGTTGACGCTCAACCACTGAGCCACACTGGCTTGGCAGGAGTTAAAAATCTTGTAGAGAATTTTGGGCTTTATGATAAATGCAAATGAGAAGTTAACTGACGGATTTTTAGGCCTTAGAGGGGACCCAATGGGGGTTGTATTTGAAGTGATAACTCTCGCTTTGGGAGGGCAAAGGATCAGAAAGGAGCCACAGAGTCCATAGGAATATTCCAGTTTAGACTCTGGAAGCCAGTTGTTTATGATCCAACATTCCTTCATCGTTGCCTTACTCTGGAACACTGTTCTGTGCATGTCTGTGTCCTCCAGACCCTACATTCCTTGAGTTTAGGAATGCTGCTTCATTTGCTTTTGGGTTCCTTGTCGTGTCTCACACCAGAATTTGAACATATACATCCAACAAATGCTATAGCCGATCTGTAGCTCTTCTCCATCCCAGGAGGCCTGTCAGTAGGCTTAAAAGAATACAGTCCATCTATATTCTAGTGATAGCATTATCTAGTGATCTAATTTATTCCTGAAGACAAAGATAAAAATACCATTGCCTTTTCTTTTGCTACCTCATATGTGCCTTGCATTTTATTTCCACTTATGAAGTTCTTCTATGAAATGACCTTTACAATCCTATCTTCATGTCAACGTAAAGCATTATCCTCACAAATACAATAGACGCATTGGGGAAGATTTGTTCCTGAGGGCAATTTCCTAGAGAGTCACAGAAGCAAAACCATACTGGAAATTTCCTGAACCAGAAAATCAGGAGTTGCCAACGGAATTGAATAAAGTAGGTTAGGGAGTGGTACCGCCTGTGGCAGAACTGGAAGAGCAGCAGTTATTCCCACAGTGTTTGAATTCAAATGCAGACCACACCATGACAGCCATACAAAACATTGTGGGGGGCTAAGTGACTATTAAAGATGTTTTTTGTGTGTTTTGTTTTGTTTGTTTTTTAAATCCAGAAGTAATAGAAAGTTGCGATGTGCCCATCTACTCTTATGGGTTGTGGGCCAAGCTCTTTTGAGTGACTGAAGCTTCAAAGCTGTATTGGGTAAAGGGAGCAGGGCCAGGATGCCTCCAACAGTGCAGTTTTCTCAGAGAACTGCCAAGCGGGCTGTAATGTTCCTCTGGCTACCAGGACTCTGTTTCCTTTCACAATGGACTGCTCCAGTTTCTCCTGCCCCAGTCAGATGAATACAACCCGCTCAGGGGAAGGTACAAAGCAGGGAGTTTGACAGAAACGAAGAAGGCTCTTAGGACTTTTGAAATCACACACCTTCTGGGCAAGTCTCAGGGAGGTGGTTATATTAGAGTTTCCCTGAACGTAGAAAACGAGGGCATATAAATAGCACTGACCCTGCTCCCGCCTGATCCCTAGAAGAAGACGAGCTTAAGCTCAGGCTGAGAGGTCACGCAGGGCATGGCTTTCTGTGGCGAGCAGTCACTTAAATCACACACACAGGAATTGGTGCAAAGAACATTTAGTAAAAAGGTGATAGATTTATACGTTCTGAAGAGAAACACTGGAGTGCAAAGAACATTTAGCTAATGTATTTCCAGGATAAAAATAATTCCAACTTTAAAAAATATATACATATATATTTTTTATTGATTTCAGAGAGGAAGGGAGATGGGGAGAAAGAGAGAAACATCAATGAGAGAGAATCATTGATCGGCTGCCTCCGGCATGCCCTACACATGCCCTCAACGCAGACATGGGCCCTGACCAGGAATCTAACTGTGTCCTCCTGGTTCATAGGTCGACACTCAACCACTGAGCCACGCCAGCTGAGCATTTCCAACTTTTTTTAAACCCAGGTGAGCAGCCCTAGTGGTTTTGTAGGTGGGGCCGTCTTTCCCACTGCTGAGAGTGGATGCAGCAGAAAGGAGTGGAGCCACAGATTCACTGAGGTCGCTCTGCAGTTTTATTTCTCCCCCTAAAAGGCAATGGAGAGCAGCAGAAATGGGCCACTGTTTCTTAGGTTTGAATTCTGGGCCTTTCAGCAAAACATCCTCTTTGGGCTGCATTTGTGCAAAAGGATAATCCGATATCTGTCTTCCACATTTTGGTGGACTGCTGTCAAGAGAAGACTAGATGATGCGTACCAAAACACCTCACAATGACAAGATAATGTCACACAATAATAATATTAAAATAATTATGGCAAACATGTAGCCCTGTTGTAAGCAGTCACACTTACTATTTCACTTAGTTCTTATAGTCACCTCATAAGGTAGAATCTGTCATCTGATCCTCAGATGGGTAAACAGCCACAGAGCTGAAATAAGTTTCCAAGGCCAGCCAGTAAGAATTGGTGCTAGGATTTCAATCACACAGAAGTTGAATCACTCTGGTTAAAAAAATAAAAAAGTGTAGACTTCTAACTAAATGAGAAGATAAGCATTTGAATCCTAGCTTTAGGACTGTGATCAGGCCTCTTAAGCTATCAGAACTTCAGTGTGCTCATCTTCAAATAGAGATGGATAATAATATCCACTTTTAGATGTTTGGGGAGGACTAAATAAGAAAACATGCAAGTTCATTGTCTAACCAATAGGAGGCACACAGCGAATTATCGTTATTAGTTATTGGGGAAGCGGTGGTGTATTGTCTGCTCCATCTGCCATTAAAATATACCACAGACTGGGTGGCTTAAACAACAGAAAGTTATTTTCTCACAGTTCTGGAAGCTAAAAGTCTAAGATCAAGGTGCCAGCAGGGTTGCTTTCTGATGAGACCTCTCCTCCTGACTTGCAGGCATCTGCCTTCTCCCTGTGTCCTCACAGGCCTTTTCTCCGTGCAGCTGGGAGAGATGAGAGGGATCTATGGTATCTCTTCCTGTTCTTATAAGTACACCAGTCCTGTTGGATTAGAGCCCCATCCCTATGACCTAATTTAACCTTAATGATCCTCCTTAAAGGTTTTATGTGCAATACAGTCACATTGGAAGTTAGGGCTTCAACACATGAATTTGGAAGATACAATTAAGTTCATAAGAAGTGGGTGACTAGGGAGAGAGAAATAGAAGAACAGAAGGGGAGTCTGGAGTATTTTGATATTTAAGGTCGATTTCTTCGGCATCAATTCTGGAGGGAAATGAAGTTGTCAGCTTTGTGTAACAAACTAGGAGATGTATAATGTTTTTTGCACTGTATGTCATTTGCCTTCTAATGGGTGCTATAGAAGACATCTCTATACTCTTTTATCTTGTAGGTGAGCCTGAATTTAAGTACATTGGGAACATGCACGGTAATGAGGCTGTTGGGCGGGAACTGCTCATTTTCCTGGCCCAGTACCTGTGCAATGAATACCAAAAAGGGAACGAGACCATCGTCAAGCTGATCCATAACACTCGGATCCACATCATGCCTTCGCTGAACCCTGATGGCTTTGAGAAGGCGGCATCTCAGGTGAGTGCGAGCCAGCTCAGAGCAGGCACGCTGTCTTCACTTTGTACATTTGTACACATGGGCTTATCTACAAGTAATGCACTCACATAAAGCTTACACACCGTGCAGTAGGAGGGTACAAGTCATATGTTTTACTGGTAAGGAAAATATTCAGAAGGTAAGAGATGATGGGTTAAGATTTTCTTCAGCAGAGATTGCGAATGAGAAATCAGTATTTAATCAATGTTTTGTTTGTGTTGTTGAAGAAATCATATCTACTCATCCATGTTTGTGACTAGGCCAGTTTCCTTCTAAACCTCTACAAGTAAAAGAAATAAGTAAAAAAAACCAACACAACTCTACAAGCATGAAAATACCTACTGCTCTGTATTGGAGGATGATACCATCGCTGTATCTCAGTGATTTTCAGTCTTTTTTTTTTATCTCATGGCACACATAATCACTAAAATTCTGCTGCACACCAGAAAATATATTTTTGTTGACCTGACAAAAAATAGGTATAATTTTGATTCATTCACACCAGAGGACAATTGTTATGTTGGCTGTTGTAACTTTTTAAATTTGACAATCTAAGCCTTGGAAAAGAGGTTAGTGCACATGATTAGTCAGGTATTGCATGTTTTAAAAATTCTTACAACACATCTGTTGCTGTGTCCGAATAAATTGATATCATTGCGCCCTCTACTGAAAACAAAGAAGAAATATTTTTTTGGCCAGAGAAATGGTTCACTGATATTTTTAATCAGTGTCTATCTATGATGAGTAAAACAAAACAAAACAAACCCCTCCTACCTCTAAAACCCTTCCTACCTTTAAAATTAATTAAATTGTTTTTAACTGTTTGAGGAACTGGAAAGTAATGGGGTTTTAAGAGAAGAGATATGGTAAGTGCTCTCTTTTCGTTTGGACAGGGACATTATATTTGCTGTTTTCTACACTTTGAGATAATTCCCATATATGAGAACATACTAAAATATGTATTTGCTATGTTTAGCTAAAGTTAAGAAGTCAATTTGTTCTGAAAAAGAAAAAGATCCAGTGACCTGACATAAGAAACCCAGACAGTGAATTTCTGTAAATAAGTATAACAATGATATATAATTTCTAAAGTTATGAGAGAATTCTAGTAACATAGAGAATTAAATCATCTAATATTTTAAGGTGATATTCAGAACTGTGAGACAGAATGGACTAAATATGATCAAGTTATTTTCTATCTTAGATATTTTTATTTCTCATAGTCTAAGGCAGTGGTCGGCAACTGTGGCTCTCGAGCCACATGCAGCTCTTTGGCCCCTTGAGTGTGGCTCTTCCATAAAATACCACGTGCGGGCGTGCATGTACAGTGAGATTGAAACTTCGTGGCCCATGCGCGGAAGTCGGTATTTTGTGGAAGAGCCACACTCACAGGGCCAAAGAGCGCATGTGGCTCGCGAGCCGCAGTTTGCCGACCACTGGTCTAAGGTATCTGAGTTTACGTGACCTCAGGAATATGGAAATTATCTATAGCAGAGATTTGATAAAATTTAATAGTAAAAAAATCTATATTATGGAATAGAACTGAATATCTTAGAAATTCATTAAGTTTCCAGGTTATACCATTAGTGAAATGGCCTTAAAGTTGAACAGAAATTTCACCAACTAATGAAGCTCTGGAACTTTTGTTCTAGAGCTCATGTTCTTTTCACGAAGACTATAAGAGGGAAGCATACTATTAATATATAAATAATTAATGTTAAACTCATTTTAAGTTCTCATCTTATTTAGTAATTTATTCTTTTGAGTATTTAAAAATAAGTTGCTCTTATTTACAGAGGCAATAAATATCTTATTTAAACCTTACTATAGAGTACTATGATTTGAAACACGTCCTCTATTACCAGCTAATATATGTTGACTTTTTTTT
>NW_006296222.1:3020763-3023653 GCF_000327345.1 Myotis davidii
AAAATAGTGAAAATGCCATTATGGGAGGGTATTGTTGAAATAAATAATTAATCTCAATAAATCATTAATGGAGACCTTAAATACATAGCACCAATAATAGTAAATAACTGATGATTTTTCTCTTTGATTTTTTTTAGCCCGGTGAACTCAAGGACTGGTTTGTGGGTCGAAGCAATGCCCAGGGAATAGATCTGAACAGAAACTTTCCCGACCTGGACAGGATAGTTTACATTAATGAGAAGGAAGGTGGTCCCAATAATCATCTGTTGAAAAATCTGAAGAAAATTGTGGATCAAAACGCAAAGGTAGAGAACATGTATAGTTTTCTTGGGTTCTGTTGTCCCGCCTAATGAAATATGTTCAAATATCCTCATCATAATGAAGGACGTTGGCATAACGTTAAACCTTCTATGGGATGGTTAACTGTGCTGCCAAAGTCAAGGCTGCAAAGACTGGAGTCTTGGTACCAATTTTGCCCTTAAAATCTGGCAAGGTAGCCGGGGGGTGGGGAGTGAGGCATGGGGATAGGAGAGTGGAACCAAGTAGTGAGTGTGTTAGAAAGCCGTCATGGCCCTTTCAGAGGTGCTTACCAGAACATCTGATTGGCTCCTCCTGTAGCTTTTTATTCACACTGTTGATCTTTCTTCTTTTCCAGAATTTTATTCTCTTTTGCTTTGTACAATTCCAGTTTCTCCTACCTCTTCTTCTGCCTTTCAGTTCACTATTGGGTTTCTTTCTCTGCTTCTTCTACCTTAGCTTAGATGCTGGCTTTCAGGGTCCCATCTACAACCCATATATCTTTCCCTGGTTTCTGGGCCTTCAGTGTCCTCCAGACCCATATATGTCACTCCAACTCACATGAGCTCCGTTTCTCAATTTTACTTGCTGTCTGGTGGCACCCAGAGCCTCATGCTCAGCCTGACCCAAACCAAATATTTTCCCTAAGAAAACACTATTCTCTCATTTAACCATCATAATCAAAGACTTCTTTTTTTTTAATGGCCGTCAGCACTCACCAGCTATTAGTTACCAAATTTCAGTAATTTAGCCTCCCTAACACCTGACCAGTCTTCCTCTCTGCAAATTCTCTCCGCTGCCCTGGTCAGACCTCCATCATTTGCTCTGATGATATAGTGGCCACTTGCTTTGGGTTCAGCCTCTCCCTACTCCACTCAGTTTTCTTGGAATCTTCCAGAATGATGGTCTTCACACACAGATTGTTGCTCGATGTCTTAAAAAACCTTGCCAGCTCTCCACTGCCCAGAGATAAAGTAAAAGCTGAAAACAGCAGAATTGTGTGATGGTTTAGCATGGAGACTCTGCAGGCAGCCACCTTGGCTCAGTCCTGGCTCCATACTTGCTGTGTGGGTTTGGGACAGTTATTTAATAACTATGTGCTTTCACTTCTTCATCTGAAATATGGAGATGTTAATAGTATCTACATCGTAGGGTGGTTATAAAGATTGAGCGAGCTACTACATATACAACATTTGAGGCTGGGACCTAGACTATTAATACATTTTGCCATAATTTCTCAGCGCTCCCTGATACATACCTCAGGCTTAGATGGACACATTGACATTCACTAAATATTTGGTGCTTCTACAAACCAAATTGTTTGAACATTGTTTTCAGTTTCTGGGGGAGAGGGAGAGCATCTTGCAGGAAAGGCGAGAGGTGCTCCCTTTATTCCAGTCAGTTCAACGCTGGCTTAGCAACTGCTCTAGTACCTTTCCTAAGTGAGAACTGGGGAAGTACAGTTTCCCCATTTTCTCATCGTTCCAGGGCAGTTGGGATTTCCTCAGCCTCTGACAGCTGCCGGCAGATGCACTCGTTAATCTGGCTCTGATATGCCATATACTTCAGTCCACCAACTCCTTTTTGCTCCCTAAGCATACGCTTTTCTAATACTTTTATGTCTTTGTACTAGAGGCCCAGTGCACAAATTCATGCACTGGTGGTGTCCCTCAGCCTGGCCTGCGCCCTCTCGAAATCTAGGACCCCTCAGGAGATGTCGGAGGCTGAGGGACCCCGTGCACTGGGCCTCTAGTATGCATTTAAGATCTTTGGTTAATCTCTTCTGGCCTGCCCCTCCCCACTTCCTCTGAGATTCATCAGTCTGTTCCATGTTTCCATGCCTGTGGTTTCTGCTCCTCTGTTGAGTGTCTGCCCCCAGGTGGTCAGTGCACATCATAGCTACCGGCCGGTCAGCTGGTAGCTTAGGCTTTTATATATATAGATACACTAATAAGTTAATTAAGAAAACAATGTGCATCACAGATACCAGTCAAATGGTTGCTTAGGTTTTTATATATAGAGATGTGTTCCGGTGGTCTAGAATGCTCTTCTTTAGCTCCCATGTCACTTTCTCTGGGAAGCCTTCCTCTGCTATTCCTGACAGATCCTGTTAAGCCTCTTTTTACGTTCTTTGTGTACACAGGCTTCTGGTATGGTGCTAATGTTACAGACAGCTTCATTATGTAGGTTATGTTATAATTTTTTGTTTATATAGTTGTTTTCCCCTTTGATTCTAGATTTTGATGCTTGGATTGCAGGAATTAGGATTCATTTTTGAGTCTGGCACAGGGTAGGCTGAGGGCCTGTTAGGAACGAATGCAATCCAACCTGGCAAGCACATCACAGTATCTGAAATGTGTGGCTGCTGAAAACCCACAGCTGGAGTTCCAGACAAGCCTTCATGTGTGGGTGGGGCACTGGGTGGAGGACCCAGAGAGAGGCAGTTCCAGATTGTTGGTCTGAAATTCCTGAAACTCCTGCTATGTTTAGGATTTATTCCAGAAACCTGGGCGGAGCTTACAGGTCAGGAGACTGGGAATCGGGCAGCCGTCGGCTGAGGATTCTGGCAGCACCTGCTACGTTCTGAGTGACT
>NW_006296222.1:3023676-3036838 GCF_000327345.1 Myotis davidii
TGCTTCTGAGACAGATACATTTGCAGTTTCTCAGCCCCCGAACCATGTTGGGGGAGAAGGAGGAGCTGGAAAGGCAGAGGGCTGGGTGCAGCTGGGGTAACCAGGGGTGAAAAGAGGGCATGCCTGTGCGATGAGCTATGAGGCTAAGACAGAAATGAAACACTTCGTGGAAGCCCGGTGCTGGTATCAGCCCACAGACTCTCTGCGTGGCTTGCATTAACCTGCTGGCGCTGTCTTTGTTAAATCTGAGAAATGAGAAGAATAATTCCTGTCACTTATCATAGAAGAATCATGACATAAACTCAGGTTGACAGGACATTTGTGTAAGTGCTGTTATTATTCAGCCAGCACTGCCTCCCTCTTCTCCATCCAAATCTATGTCAGACTTACACAGTCTCTACATTAGGTGTTCTTTTTTTTTTTCATATTTCTAGCTGAAGCAGTACTTATTTAAAAGGTGCATGTTCATGGTGCTTTTAAAATATTAAAGGTTTTATATCGAAAACCTCAATGCCAGTACTTGGTAAGGGTAAATTAAAGAGAAATAGAAAAATTAAGTTTAGCCTCTTGTCTAGAAGCATGATTTATTTACATTACATGGACTCTTCAGACGATATTGGTTCATCTTCTTTTTCCATCTTTGTTACTAAGACTGAGATAGCAGTTCCAGGGGTGGGCAAACTTTTTGACTCGAGGGCCACAATGGGTTCTTAACTGGACTGGAGGGCCGGAACAAAAGCATGGATGGAGTGTTTGTGTGAACTAATATAAATTCAAAGTAAACATCATCACATAAAAGGGTACGGTCTTTTTTTTTTTTTTTTAGTTTTATTCAATTTCAAATGGCCCGCGGGCCGTAGTTTGCCCACGGCTGAGTTAGACCCAGCCTGGTACTAGGCATGGTAAACAGCTCATTAATGTTATCATACATCTTCCCTTCCCGCTTGCCTCATTAGGGGAAGTGATTACTGTGGTTTTTAAATGTCAAGGTTTATTTACGTTTGGGGTGCTAGGAATCAGGAGTCAAAAATGCAGGTTCCTGTGGAGTCCCACTGAGGAGGACTGGGGTGTGGATGCTGCAAGGGTGGGTGATGGAAAGGAACCTATGTTTTCCCCAGGTTGTTCAGATGCTCTCCTGGCGCTCCTGGACCTCTGAATAAAGGCTCTCTCTTGTTCTCCTGGAGTTCTTCCCACTAAGTCATTTCTCATCTGCTCTTGGGCCCTTCAGCCAAGTCACCTCCCCTGCCATCTGGGCTCCCTCAGCACATGAGCTGGGCCTGAATTACTTAAAACAAAGTGGCTTAAAGTAAATAAAATAGTTTTATTCAATTTATACTTGCCTTTAATGGTTAACGTTGTGGAGGAACAGAATAAATATGGCTTTGATATTTTTTAAGAGCCAATGCCGTCTAATTGTAGAGCATAACATTTGAGCTATATTTACAGTCTTTAAATGGAAGCCTTAAAAATAGGTCCCAGTTGGTCCTAGGTTGTATTAAGGGCTCGATCATGGGAAGCACCAGAAGCTTCTCTATGGATCACTTAATCTATTAATATTCAAAGAGAACCGTAGTTTAATTTATCAAATCGTGGAATTCACTCGCTGGTTTTGAGCATACCGATAACGTGGGTATTAGCAGCAATGTACATATAAGAACTAACAATAGGCCAAACCGAATAGCCACAAATGACTTTGTGTATTCAGGATTGCATCTTTAAATTTGTTTCAAAACACAGTTTCTTTAAAGTGTTTTTATACAAAATTAATACTTTAATAAAAAATGAAAAGCTAAAGCAAATATAAATAAGGAGAAAAATAAACTCTTAATTTTAAATGATCACCATTTACCTTTGGATATGTATCCTTTAAGATTATTTTTAACGCATGTATCAACCTAAAAATATATATAGAAATATGCCAGTAAAGCTTTGATTTTATTCTTTATTAAATTAAAGAAGTACTTTGGAATTTGAGAGTCTTCCTAGTTGCTGTTAAAAACGCATCACATAAAAATATCAAGCTTTTGGCTCCAGATTAATTCTTTGATAAAAATTTCTTTCCCCCTTTGTCTTGTTCCCAAGATATAAAAGATTGTGCATCATTGAAAAGACAACATGAAGTCCTAAAACGTTTGCCTTTGTTTTAAAATCTAAGAGGGTCATTTCAAAGTAAACTGATATTTTACAGTGAGCTCTGAAAGAGACCCAGCCTAATATTTTTTATATGTTTAAAGTAATTGAAGAGGATTAGAACAATAGTAAGCAAAACTAGGTAATAAAATTTACCATTTTCAGGAGTTGAACCACCATAGAGAAAGAACTCTGTTCTGTGGTGTTAAAACACCGAGTAAATTTGAAGATCTAATTGGCATTATTATTAAGCAGGACATGAATCAGGCAGCATCCCATGTAGCCAGTGGAAGGGTGCTCCAAGGGGTTGTACAAAATGGAAGGTTTTTAATGGGAAGAAGAGTGGGGCAAGGGAGCTGTTAACAAAAGAAAAAAAAAGGTCTAGATTACTTTTGGGGCAAAGGGAACAGCAAGGGTTTTTATCATGCAAATTGCTGCTGCTTCTTTCTTTGCATACTGGAGAGGGCCCCTGTGCAAATAACCTTTCTGGTGCTTGGCCAGAAAATTCCAGACTGGTTGGTTGATTAATACTATATTTCTGGGAGAGGCTGAAATAGCAATAGGTGAGGTATTAAGTCGAGGTTTGGTATCATAGGCTTTAAATGATGCCGCATTGGGCCTGTGGTTTCTCTTTAACAGGGTTCAACTATTTTCTCTTTGTCTTTCCTTAGCAATTATTAATACTGAAACATCAAATGGACAGATTCCAAAATTTATAAGTCACCTGCATGCTTGTTTTCAAAGAGAAAAAAGCTGGCAGCCCACAAAAGTAGAAATTGTGAAGAAATTGAAACACTACTAAAATTTTTTTTGTTGTAAAAAAGTCCGAGAAAAATAGAGATGGGGATGCTGTTCATACAAGAACTTTTTTTCTTTTCTATGAAAACAACCACAAAGTGGTTGACCAGCTTTTGGGCGTTTCTTAAAACCTTTCCTATATCTGCCGAAACTGGTTTGGCTCAGTGGATAGAGCGTCGGCCTGCGGACTGAAAGGTCCCAGGTTTGATTCCGGTCAAGGGCATGTACCTGGGTTGCGGGCACATCCCCAGTAGGAGATGTGCAAGAGGCAGCTGATGGATGTTTCTCTCTCATCTATGTTTCTAACTCTCTATCTCTCTCCCTTCCTCTCTGTAAAAAATCAATAAAATATATTTAAAAAACAAACAAACAAAAAAATCCCAAAAAACCTTTCCTATATCTTTTCTGTCAAGTGATCTCACCAGTGATTACCAATTTATAACCCTTTTAATCTCTGACGTTTAATACAGCTGGCTCCCGAGACCAAGGCTGTCATCCACTGGATTATGGATGTTCCTTTTGTGCTCTCTGCCAATCTCCACGGAGGAGACCTTGTGGCCAATTACCCCTATGATGAGACTCGGAGTGGTAGGTGTTCTTTCCGCTTCTCTACTTGGCTCAAGGTTTACAATTACTTTGCAAGGCTTTGAAAAATGACTTTTATAATATTCTTTTAAGGAACTGGTCGTTAAGTGATTTTGCCTGTAGAAATACCTATGTTTATCAGGAACATCCCTTAACTATTTTACGTGGCATTGACCATATACACTGAGTGGCCAGATTATTATGACCGGCCAGATTATTATGACTACCCCAATCAGTACTTCATTGACACTTCCAAAAATACTGAATATTGAAAACTTCCTAAGCAAATACTCTCAAGGTTTTATTATTATTATTATTTGCATAACTAATTCACTTCATTGTAGTGATGGGGTGGTCATAATAATCTGGCCACTCAGTATATATTTGACAGAAAAGGATGTAACTTTAAAAAGAAGTGTAGGTGAAGAGAAATGTAATCTTGACAGAACACTCCGATGAGAGAAAGGAGGAAAACAGGAGTCATGAACTTGGGTCACTCTGGGACACTGGTACCCTGGAGAAGTTATGGGTGTTATATAGCTCTGTGGACACGATGGCTCACCAATGGAGGAGGCTTTTGGTGCTTGACCAGGGCCCACGTGGAACTCCACGTGTCTCATCGACCTCTCACGCTTTTGCATTTGGAACTGTTTGTGGTTTTGTCAGCGAGGCAAAGTGGTGCTTTCATTTCTCTCTGACATGTTTTCGTTAAGTTTCAGGCTCAGCAAGCTTTAGCCAGATAGATATTTTTGCCTTAATTTTTGTTGCTCCAGGAAATTTCCTGCTTTGGGTCGATTCTTAGGGCCCTTTGAAGAGTTTGCTCTTTGTGAACACAGGATGATCATTTTAGAGATTGGAAACTGAGTTTTGAAGAAAGTCTTTGGTACACCATTGTTAAAAGTTAGAGATTTTTGTATTATGTCATTAGCTAGGAAATGTCAAAGCCTGGCATATTTTATGGTACATGGATCACAATATAGTGTATTAAAAGTACGATTTTTATAATACATATGGGAGATTTTTTTTTAAAACTCTAAACTCAGATACAGTATGAGGGTGGTTTATAGTGGCTATGAAGTTAGTACAAGTACATTAAAAAAATAAATAAAACATTTTCCATTACAGTTGATATATAATATTAGTTTCAGGTATACAAGCCATTGATGAGACATTATGTAACTTACAAAGTCACCACCCTGATAAGCCTGTTACCCACCTGCCACCATGCATAGCTATTACAATACTGTCAACTATGTTCCTATGCTGTACTTTACATGCCAGTGACTGTTGTATAACTGCCAACTTAACAAGTACATTTTTTAAATTAAAAATTTTAACAATAGAAATCTCCTTGACTGTTCAGCCAGGTCCAGTTTACTGTAAGCTTACCACCTTCTCTGGTGAAGCTTTGAATTCATACACAGAAGGGACATTCCATCAGATTTTTTACTGTGTGACATTAGCAGTGGAAGTTATATAACCTAAAAGCTAGGTGTCATTGCTGACACTTAAGCCTGCATTTCTTTCCCATAGTGCTGTGGCTAAAAAAATACATTGGGCAAGAGGTCAATACTGACTCACACTTTGGAAAACATGCAGTGCTCTTGGTCTGTGTCCATTTCTTTAATCTTGTGCATTTATTTTCTAGGGAGCGCTCATGAATATAGTTCTTGCCCAGATGATGCCATTTTCCAAAGCTTGGCGAGGGCATACTCCTCTTTTAACCCGTCCATGTCGGACCCCAATCGGCAACCATGTCGTAAGAATGATGATGACAGCAGCTTTGTCGATGGAACGACCAATGGTGCGGCTTGGTACAGCGTTCCCGGCGGTGAGTGTCCGTGTCCCTCTTTGATTATTGATTATGTGCTAGTGGCTTATGTATAATCCCCGTTTGGATTTAGAGAATCTCCAATCCTTCTCAGTCACTAAGAAGTAGATTGAATCTATAATTCACGCATTAAAATTAGTTTTCCTCATCAGTAATTGCTATGCATAGTTTTGTTTTTAAAATCAATATGCTAATTGAAGAGATATGGGGAATGAACTGAAACTGTCCAGTGGGAAAATATAAATTGAATATTATTAATTACCGTACTTCTGAAATTCTGAGCTTAAGGAATAAGACAGCATCCTGATTATGTGGTAGTCATGCTTTGACTATAGGCAAATGTATATTTTAGAGGGCAGGCTTTGACCTTCAGTATATGTTGGTCCACACACTTTCTTTAAATTTTATTTTAGTGATGGGATAATGGAGACTACTTGATGTGGAGTATTAATTGTATATTCACTACTGTTATAACCACTATTGGATCAGGAAGCTCTTCACCTCTTATGCGATCTGAAAAGGGGAAAAGCCCACATACAGCATTGTTACTGGAGGGCCCATCTTCTAGAAAACCAATGAGCTCTTGTGGCTCCCTTTGCCCTAACATGGACTTCACAGAGATCTCATTTTTCTGGCTCCCCAGCCCAATCACAGTTGTGTAATACTTGCCTCTACCAAGGATGAGTGAAATGTGAAGACACTGATATGTTTTGTTTTTTCTCTTTGCCTAAGAACAATATTCTATAGCCCACCTGGAAATGAGTAAGATAATTAATTAGCATAGTAGCAGCACTACCTAATTAAAGGATTTTGTTTCGCTTCTTTTATTGAATTGGGCCCTGAGAAAAATATCCTTCCTGATTTCTTTCTGTCTGATATATTTTTACCCTGTTGTAATTAATATTTTGCACCAAGTCAGATCACATTTAGCACATTTCCCCCCATATGGCTTGGGAAATAAGGTCTATGTCAGATTTTAGGATTTAGACTATGTCAAATACACCCAATGGGAAGTAATTTTATATTTTGGTTTTTATGAAAACTTTAGTAATTCCTTTGGAATGACCTTTTTAGACAAATAGTGCATTGTCTACAAAATGCCAAGTAATCTAGATCAGTAAAGTAACAATCCAATATAATAAAAGCCCAGTGACCAAACGGTGGAATGACCAGAACAACTGGTCCACTAGTCACTATGACGCATGCGCACTGACCACCAGGGGGCAGACGCTTAACACGGGAGCTGCCCCCTGGTGGTCAGTGAGCTACCACAGTGGGAGCACTGCTTGGCTGACCGGGATGAGTGGCCACTCCTGCTGTGAACCCTGAGCCAATGGGCAGGAACCCCGGGCTGCGATTGTTGCCTCCTTGCCCCAGGCTCCTCCTCCTCGCTCCCTACTGCCTTCTCTGGATGCCTGCAGGCCATGCAGCACTGCCCCATGCTCGCAGAGCTGACCTCAGAGGCTGGCAGGTGTGTTTGTGGCTGCTGCGGGACTGAGGTCTACTCCACCACCTCTCAGTGCTGTTGTCCCTGGGTCTGGCCCCGACTGGGTCCCCTGGAGAGGCGAGGGCTCCGGCTCCATGGAAGATGCCGGACCAGGGAGCAGCCACTCAGAGGGCAGGTCCACAGCCGCTTGGCTGACTGGGGTGAGCAGCGCTCCCACAGCCGGCCGATCCCCGCAGGCCACGCCCCCCACCAGTGCACGAATCCCATGCACCGTGCCTCTAGTAATAGTAATAATAAGAATTATAATAATAGTCGATGATTATGTCCCACAATAATAGTCAAAGAGTCAAAGAAAGATATGACTTTCTTTAGCAATCTATGCAGTGAATAAAATGAGTGTCTCAGGTCAGGTTTTCTAGAAGCAAAACCTGAGACAGGGATCGGATACTCATAATTTGTTGAGGGGCTGCTTTTTAGGAAAAGCCCTATTGGAAATGAGGGAAGCAGGGCAAGGAAGGAGATAGAGCTGAACAAGGATGTGGTCTTGGGTACAGTGTCACCTTGGCCTGAGCCGTCGGGAGGAAGGCCTCAAGCATAGGTCACAGGCAGGTAGCCTGCCTCGAAGCCAGAGGACCTGCATTTGGTGGCTCCGTATCTGTGAGTCATTGATTATGCGATTTTTTTCTAAATGTAGATACTTATCAAAATAAGCTTCTCTCTTAGGAATGTTTTTGCTTCATCCTGTAACTTTTGGTATATTGTGTTTCTATTTTCATTTTGAAATGCGGATCTTAAACTGGAACACGTGGTTTTTCCTCTGGGCAGGATGCAAAGGTGATTTCCCAGGTCCTTGTCCTGGTGGATTCTAAGAAGGTGGTATAGGAAAAGGTGGAAATTGATTGAGAAACAAGCACATGGGGAGGGGAAGGGAGACCCCTCCAAGTCCCTCCAAGTCCCTCTTTCCTAAGGTTTATAATGGCTACAGTTCTTCGTTTCTTGGTATCCCCTCTGATTGATCACTATAGCAGCCGCAGAACTCAAATCCCACACGGGGTTCACCTCTTTTTCTCCCTTTTGTCTTTCTACTCCCTGTGGCCTTCTTTATTCTGTGAATTGGTGGCTTCCTCTCCTTTATTCTGTGAATGTATACCTTTTGGAAGTTCCCTTATTCTGTGAATGTATACCATTCAGCAGCTCCCAGCATTACAGCCCTGTGGTTCTCCCCTATGGACCCCCTAATTCCTAAAACTCCCTAAACCTGCCTTTTTTACCCCAAAAAACTCCTTTCAATTTGTTCCAGATATTTGGTTTTTCTTTTGATTTCCTCTTTGACCCATTGGTGGTTTAGGAGTATGTTTACTTTTCTACGTATGTGTTAATTTTCCAGTTTTCCTCCTGTCATGATTTCTAATTTCATACCATTGTGTTCATAAAAGATATTTGCTATGATTTCGGTCTCCTTAGTTTGCTAAGGCTTGTTTTGTGACTCATCATATGATCTGTCCTGGAGACTGTTCCATGTGTGTTTGAGAAGAATGTGTATTCTGCCACCTGCTGTTGGATCTGTATGTATGTTCTGTATGTAATCTGTTAGGTTCATGTGATCTCAAGTATAGTTGGAAGCCAGTGTTTTCTTATTGATTTTCTGACTGGGTGATCTATCTATCTATCTATCTATCTATCATCTTTCCATTGTTGAAAGTGGAGTATTACTAGTTAAAAAAAGACAGAGAGAGGCATCAAAATTATACCTAAATTACTGAACACCATCATTCAGAACAGCTTGAAATCTAGTTGAATGGAAAACCTACAACTAAGGATTTAAAGAAGCCACAGGCCCTGGCACATTAGCTTGTTTGATTAGGGAGTCGATCCTATACACCACGGTTCCAGGTTTTGTCCCTGGTCAGGGCACATACAAGAATTAGTCAGTGCGTGCATAAATAAGTGGAACAACAGATCGATGTCTCTCTCTTAAATCAGTAAAGAAAAGAAAAAAGCCACATTGAGACTGGCAGGAGGGACAGAGACATAGAATCGGGCTGATCCTCCACCCATGTGTGGCGGGTAAAAATCGGGAGGGATATCTCAGCTGCGGAGGTCCCCCCTGAGGAGCGAGGGGTCCCAGCCCCACACCAGGCCTCCTGGCCCAGAGTTCCAGAGCCAGGAGGAGAAGTCCTTATAACTTCTGGCTGTGAAAACCGGTGGGGATTGTGGCTGAGTAGGAAGAGGGCTGCTGCAGTCCCAGGCACTCCTCTTAAAGGGCCTGCACATGGACTTAGTGGGACTCCCTCCCTCTGAGCTCCAGCGCTGGTGCAGCAGTCTGAAAGGAGCCAGGGTTGTACGGGAGGAACTTCATTGTCTGGCATCAGGGCACGAGGTGGGTGGAGGCAGCTTTCTGCCAGATGGAAGTGCTGGCCGAGGCTGTTCTTCCTTTTCTGAGGCCCCTGCCCCCATTTGGCCACTCGATGCCTTTGACTGGAGAATTCAATCTATTTACCTTTAAGGGAAGTATTTACAGGTAAGGACTTACCTATGCCACCTTATTGCAGCTATAGGTATTTTTAATATTTTTGTCCTTTAACCTTTAAACTAGAGTTGTGATTAACACACCGCCTGTTATAGTATTAGCGCATTCTGAATACTCACTCTACCAGTGTGTGGTGTAGTGTTGAATGTTTTTATGTTGCTCTGGCACTGAGCTGTGCCACCTTGCAGAAGGGGTGATGCAGGGAAGGTGACACTGTTCCTTTGACCTTCTTCAGTGCGTCCACTCTTGGAGTTCATGTTTGCTCCAGTGGCATGCCGGAACCTTTTCAGTGGCTCTTGGACTTCCACAAGCGCACTCTATTCATGGGTGATGGTCGAAATTGGTGTTCTTGGGGGAGGAAAGGCCGCAGAAAACTCCTATTTTGCCATTTTGATGATGTCACTCCCCTGTGGTCTTCTTTGATGCCCACTCCAGCAATATGGAACGTGGCTGCTGCTTGAGCACCTTACAGGAGCAAGGCGTTAAGCTAAACGATTCCTTAAGAAGCTGAGAGAGTGTGTGCTTCCAAGGTGGTCACAGTTCCCCAAGTATGTTGTTCTGGCCTTTATGGTCGGTGATTTTCCTTGTGGTTCCCCAAAAGGCGCTGCTTGGTGTGGCTTTTCCTTGGCTCTCAATTCAACAGAACAGCCTGTGTAGAGTTTCAGGCACCACCTGGGTATTGAGACTTTCCATTTGGTGTTTTGGCAGGAATGTAAGACTTCAATTACCTGAGCAGCAACTGCTTCGAGATCACCATGGAGCTTAGCTGTGAAAAGTTTCCACCTGAGGAGACTTTGCAGACCTACTGGGAGGATAACAAAAACTCGCTTATTAGCTACCTTGAGCAGGTAAACACAGTCTGCAGTGTAAAATGGAAAACGTAGGCGCCTTTAAACCTGGTGTACAATTGTCTCCTAAGAGGAGCCTAGTCTAGGAGAATCCTTCCAACCAGAATGACATTTGGAAAACATCTCAGTAGTGGTTCAAATAGGCTTTCATTTGTTATGGGGTTTGTGGTTCATGAATGTTCACTGAGAATCGATTAAACTAGAGGGTTGTGGAGAAGTGAGGTAAAGCCCTGTTTTCATTGATACTCCTCTAAGCAAAGGCAATCCTGGGCCCACCCTCCACCCTGATCACCTTTGGCCTGTCAGGCGGGACCAAGACCAGAATGAGGTAAGTGAGGCATCTAGGATTTAATCTGTGCTTTCCACTTAGGTATCAAAGAATGCCTCCTTAACACAATGCTTTTCATTTCATATACATATTTTTTCAACAAAACTTTATTGAGCTATTTCTTTATCCTTGGCTTCCTGTGAGGCAGTGGGTCTAGTGACTATCCTGAAGAAGGCTTCTATTAATGAGGTTCAGAAACATGATTACCTAATAACAAGCAAGGATATAAAGGTGAGCTGCAAGAACAATGGCAATATAGAGAAAGGTCCTAACTCAGTCCTGGGGCACAGAAAAGGCTTCTCGGAGCGAGACTGTAAGATTTACTATAGTTGATGCCAGTATGATTATTACTCTGCTGCTTAAGTCCTTTCTTGGTTCTTGAGAAAAATGCAGTATAACACAAAACACAAATATGTGCCATTAGGAAAGAGGAAAAATTTTGTCATATTTATTGTTGCAGGTGGGCATGCATCAGTTCATCTAAAAGCTCTATCACTTTATATAGGAACCATCTGGAAAGAAAAGGGACCAGGAATGCAGTCCTGTTGTATGCCACTTGGAATGAGAATTTGACCTGTCCACAGATTCACGTCATCGGTGGCATCAGTGTTAGGGTGCGAGCTGTGTGGAAGCAGTAGGAGTGGCATTTACAATGAGCTCATAGAACACTCCAGTTAGAACACTCCGGTTAGGGACTCAGGGTCTGGTGAGCGATCAGTGAAGACTGCCAGAAATTTTGTATTGAAATAGTTTTCTTGACAATGAAACAACATGGTGCTGATTAATAATTTGAACACCTGGACCTAAAATCTAAGTGTGAACTAGTTTACAACTCCTGAAAAATAGGTGATTAGGAGATCTAATTCCATAATTGGTTGAGAGGAAATTTCTTGCGGAATTTTAAAGGGATGTTTGCAGGAACTGGACTTGTACAGTTAATTAAGGTAGATTAAGCATGTCAAACCCGCGGCCGCATGCCTTGTTTAAAGCATGTGGCCTGCCGGCTGTGAGTTTGACATGCTTGTGGTAGATAGTTTGCTAAGAACTCACTAGCTTTGGAACAGTTTAGTTCTCAAAATTCCCAAAGAATTTCTAATGGGCAGGTGCTTCAGAATCATCTAGGTTCTTGTTAAAAATATGAATTTCCTGTCCCACCACAAAACCATACTCCCTGCAGGGCAGGACCCCCCCCCCCCCAAATTTCCATTTCAACAAGCTCTGTTGCATTTAAGTGCACAAGGGTTTAATGACTACTGATGCCAACAGTCCCAGCAACTATGGGGAATGTGTTGTTTTTTTTTTTAGTTTTGTTTTCAGCCTTGGTTGACTGAAATGTCCTGGTATCTGAGGAGAGTACATTATAGAAGGAACAAGTGTACTAAATAGCTTCTGCAGTCATGAGGACAGTGTTCCTGTCTGTGACTTCTTATGCAGAAGCCATGAAGTGACAGGGTTTTCCCGTTGGCATTCACATGGGGTTGTGACAGTCCCTAGCACTGTCATTGAGATTTAATTACTACATTGAATTTTTTAAAATTTATTTTTATTGATTTCAGAGAGGAAGGGAGAGGGAGAGATAGAAACATCAATGATGAGGGAGACCTACAGTGAATTTTTTTTAAACAGCAAAGTTATGCCTCACAATTGGCATATAGAGACATTTACTTATTTATTTGTTAAACTGCATACTGTAATATGTCTTGTGTTGAAGAAGCTGAAAAAAGTCAAGTCACAATTATTAACTGCATATATTTGGGCCTAATCCAGGTGAATTATATGTTTTAGAAGTGATTGACTTATCTTCCAATGATGAAATTTAAGCTTTTCATTTCTCTAAGGTTTATAATACTGATACCAGGATTATAGTGCCTCAACATGCATAAATTCATCGCCACAGTTTTTCTGGTCCCCAGTGACTCTTTCACCATGGGAATGTCACTCAGAAACCAACTTTTTATGTTTCCAATGACTAAATTTCAACCTGTTAATTTTGGTTGGCTGATTCATAGCTCAGTATTGGGAAAAAAATCGATTCACTAGATACTAAAAGTGTGTTGTTGTTGTTTTAATGGATTTACTCTGCCTGGCTGGTGTGGCTCAGTGGTTGAGTGTCAACCTATGAAAACAGGAGGTCATGGTTCGATTCCTGTTCCGGGCACATGCCCAGGTTGTGGGTTTGATCCCCGGTGGGGGGGCATTTAGGAGGCAGCCAATCAATGATTCTTTCTCATCATTGATGTTTCCCTCTCTCTTTCTCTATGAAATCAATAAAAAAATAAAATTAAAGAAAAATAATTATAAAAAATGTATTTACTCTCTTATCACTATAGTGGTTGCCAATAAAATTAGCATTTATTATTACCAACAACATGTATAACTTTTTACCATTTCTAAATTGCCTTTAGAGAAAAGAATCACGTGTTGCTTTTATAGAATTTCAGAGGTTGTTTTTTATTTGTTTATTTTGAGATCATAGTAAGAATATTTCTTTTTTTTTTTTTTTTTAATTTAAATCTTTATAGACTGCATGTTGGGTTTTGCATGTTTAGGTAATCTCAATCTCTCAATGTCCTTCATAGGGTTTGTTGTGTATTTTCTGTTCTAGGTATTTTCTGGTGTTTTTTTTTTTTTTTTTTTTTTGTATATTTTTTTTCAATGGTTTTGG
>NW_006296222.1:3037944-3049776 GCF_000327345.1 Myotis davidii
CGCCTCCTCTGAGTCTCCGAATGCGTTACTCTTTCCTCCTAGTTGTAGGACTTCCACTCAGCCAGCGTTCCTGTGGGTCTGGGTGATGTCCCTTCCGTCTTTTAGTTTCACTTTTGAAATGGTTGTTCGAGGCGGCAAACTCCGGCGTTAACCTATGCCGCCATCTTGGTTCTCCGTAAGAATATTTCTATTTGTGAAACCAGAACATATACCAAAATGTAAACTTTAAATTTCAACACATTTTTAATTATTCTATATAATAATTGTATAAACTTCATTTTAACCGAATGCACTTTTCTTCTATAGAAAGGGGGTTCCTAATGCTCTATTGCTACCTAACAAATCACCCCCAGAGGTTGTGGCTTGGAACAGTAACAGTCATTTTATTATCACTCAGGGTTTTTGAGGAGTCAGGAATGAGTTGTATGTCTGGGCAGTTCTGACTCGGGACTCTCATGGGGGTGGAGTCAGGTGGGGCCTGGAGCTGGGGTGGTGGGGATGCTGAAGTAGCCAGGGCTTCCTGCACATCTCTCCATCTTCATGGCAACCCGCCCCCCCCCCCGCCCCCCGTGGTCTCCCTTCTTAGGACTTAATCTGGGCTTCCCCACACCGTGGTGACTCCAGAGGTTTTTTTTTAATGGGACATGCAAAACATTTGCTGATAACCAGGGTCAGCTCTTCCATAAAACATTGTACCACTGACAGATTTATTCTCTGTTCATAAAGGGACACATGAGGCTTATTCTACTTTCTGTAAGGAAATATTCACATGTCATCAGTAGCTAAAGGAACATCATTTTCTGGGGCCAGATTGAGAAGTAGCCTGAGCATTTGGGAGGTTGGGACATAGGTTTGTTAAGTAATGAAACTGAACTAACATTTGATGTTCCAGAAGCAGTGCTTTCTCAAAAACCTGAAGTGATGGTCACTTCTAACACATACTTAGTTGAATTATCGTTTAAAAATAAAGAAAAAAGCTGTTTTTTGTAGTTTGCATCGCAATAGCTAGTTGATGACTGCAAGTTAATTCAAGGGTGTTATTCTCAATAACAGCTCTTCCATTTAATTTCTAAGCAGTTTTCAGTTATGAAGTTCAGTGATCTTTCATGCCACTTACTTTGAACAAAAACAATACTGTTAATGGGTTTGATGCCAAAGTAGTCGCAGCATATATCATTTTATCTAGAATGAAGAAGTATTCATGTTGTAATAGTCTTGTTAACTGATAGTGACCATATACGATAATCACAGGTAACTACATTTAAAACAGGAAGTAATGAAATCTGCTAAGACCAGAACTATTTTAAAGATACCATTTTGTTGTGTTTTTGTTTTGGTGGTTCAAAAGGTACTGCAAAATCTTTCCTTGACTCAGCATAAGATGTCAGTTTTGGAGGGATTACTTCTCATTTGCCCACTTGAGAAAAAGCAGATTAAAGAGTGCACAAAACATCCAGTGGCCTTTTGAGCATGTTTTGGGGACCTACAGTATTTTGTTAGAAAATAAGGAGATGCTTGATATGAGATGGACTTTTAGGTCATTTCTAATGTGAATTTTCTGGGTGTTCTTGACTTTCACAGGTACACCGAGGAGTTAAAGGGTTCGTCCGAGACCTTCAGGGTAAACCAATTGCCAATGCAACCATCTCAGTGGAAGGAATAGACCACGATGTTACATCCGGTGGGTGTTCTCTGCCGTGATCTGAGGCTCTCATATTATATACAGGAGCCCAACTACTTATCATAGTTATAATAATTATGCTGCTCTAAGCAAAATAATTAAATGCTTCCTATCTCTTTACCTTCTCTCTCTCTCAGCTTTAATTTAGTTAAATTTCCTTAAGGGAGCAACTCAGGCAGTTACCCAGGCTGGCTGCTGCGATTAATAATTGGGGTGCAGCAGATGGCGCTCTTTCCTCAGGTATCTCACTGCAGAGCTGCAAGGTGGTGCCATCCACTGGAGAGTCTGTTGTTCGTGAGGCAAAGGAAAAAGAATCCGCTAGCGTTAAAATACCAGTGCCTTTTTAAAATTTCTCTTAGGAAGAGGTGCTGGCCTGGCTGGGTAGCTCAGCTGTTTGGCGAACCATCCCAATAGACCAAGGTTGCAGTTCAGTCCCTGGTCAGGGCACATACAAGAATCAATCAATGAATGCATAAATAAGTGGCACAACAAATCAACGTTTCTCTCTCTTTCTCCCTTCCAATATGTAGATGTCCCAAAAATGTATATACACTTTAACAGCTGATAGCTCAAGTTTGAAAATGAAATGTATTTCAACAAACACTGCCTTATAATTATTAAAAGTGTGTGTATGTACTTTTTTGGACAATATGTATCTATATATCCATATACTTATATACTTATATACCTATATGTCTATATATCTATATATCTATATATCTACATACCTATATACCTATATATCTATATATCTATATATGGTGTTAATGACTTGTTCATTGAGGAGGGAATGAAAAGAGTGGGAAAAAGATAACTGCCAGTATATTGTGCATCCAGGATTTCTCATACGTTTCTTCATTTACTCCATGTAGTAAATCAGGACCCATTCATCGTTAAACAGGTTGTTATAGAATTGAAGTCGATGTTAGTTGTTTTGAGGTTTAAACCATATTTCAATTTTCCCAGTTTGGACAAAATGATACATTTTCCTGGCAAACTTACCTATTCCTGTTAATGACATTTATCCACTCATTTTAGTTTAACTGTCATATGATGGGATCTTTTCAACAACCAAATTAATATCTTTTAGCTATAAACTCTACATATTTCTAGGCCTTATAATTAATTTTTAACTTATTTCTCAAACCACTTTATACCACTACCTCTTTCTTAATATCCACATTTATAACTTATATTTTAAATCCTTCTTTGTTTTCTAAAACTTCATTTATTAATTTATTCAATAATCCATCAACGCACTAAGTGCCAGCACCCCTTTCCAAGCTTATATCAGAATCTGCACTAAGATATTGGCCCCGTGGCCCTCAGGAGGTCGGCTGTTGAAGATGACACCCAGGCATCAATCCCTTCTGGCTACAGAAAACCTCTCCTATCTGTTAACCCTGGTGTGCCACACAGACCTTAGTTTCTCTGCATTCTGTGATGTGGAAGTTTTAGTAAAATCTAACTTAGGCAATAAACATAGGCAGAAAGGAATAAAAATGGAGGCCGGGTTTTGGGACACCCCAGCTGTTCGAGGGCAGGGCGATGAGGAGGAGCCAGCAATGAAGTCCGGGGTAGAGAGACGTCTGGGTGCGCCGTCCTGGAGCCTGGGAGTGTTTCAGGAAAGGAGGGCTGAAAAGTGTCCGGCAGGTGAGCCTTGTGAAGGAGCCTGAGTGGAAGATGTTGACAAAATCCGTTTCCATGGTGGGGTGGCAGCCTGCTCCGGGAGGCCCAAGAAAGGGTAAGAGGAGAGAGCTTAGAGCAGCGGTTCTCAACCTGTGGGTCACGACCCCTTTGGCGGCCGAACAACCCTTTCACAGGGATCACCCAAGACCATCCTGCATATCAGATATTTACATGACGATTCATAATAGTAGCAACATTACAGTTATGAAGTAGCCACGAAAATAATTTATGGTTGGGTCACAACAGGAGGAACTGTATTTAAAGGGCCAGAAGGTTGAGAACCACTGGCTTAGAGAGTACTGACCAGTCTTCTCAGGAACTTTGCTATAAAGCAAAGGAGAGAAATGAGCGCTGGCTGAAAGGAGATGTGGAGTCTAGAGGTAGGTGGGAAGGGATGGTGACGGGGCCTTGTTTTTGCCGATTGTTTTAGTTTCACAGTGAGAGAGGAGGTAAAGCGTGGACTGAGAGGGCTGATGAGGCTGTCTGAGTGGTGTTAGGAGACAGGAGGAAGTGTGAATTGTTCCAGGGACCTAGCTGCTCAAGGTGTGGCCCCCACCGGCAGCTGGATCAGCGTCTCCCAGGAGCTGGTTAGAAATGCAGGATCTGAGGCCTCCCCGCAGAGCTACTGAATTAGAATTTGCATCTGGACAAGTCCCCCAGGGATCTATCTGCACTGACCTAGTGTGCAAGGTTGGCGTTTATGAATCAGAGACAGATCAGCATGGGCACGTGCCTTCGCCAGCTCCTTGCACCCCACAGGGCAGGTGTAGAGGGGAGGGTCGGAGTTATCCAGGGTTGGCAGTTTGCCAGGCGTGTTTCGCCACACGGGAAAAGCAGTGACTTGAAGGCATATGCGTGAGAGTGATTCTAGTGGTGGGCCATGGAAGCTAGTCCAGGTCAGTAGGGAACTCTGGGTACATGGAGAGTGAGAGAGGGGCACATGTAACTCAGCTTAAGAAATCTCTGGAGAACTTGCTGAAAATACAGTCCCTAGAAGGCAATCCAACCAACAGACTCAATTTAGAAATCGAAATGTCTACCAAGTGCCTCAGGGATTCTGGTGAGAGTGTCTTTGGGCCACACCTTGGGAAACACTGATCTAGACTCTCCGACCTTTAGGTCCTCACCCAGAGATGCGTGGCAAGAATAAGAAAGATGCTCTGATCCCACCGCTTTCGGGCTGTGTATGTCTTTTTAATCTGTGTTAGTCCTGATGTGATTATGGAGAGTGATTATCTTAGGAGATTTATTAGACAATTTAACACTCATATCTGTAAAACTGATATGGGAACTGATGCCCTCTAGCAGATAAAAATGAATCGAATTCCATTAATACCTGCTTTAGAAATGGGAACAAAAGGAGTTGAACTGAGGTGTACTGGGTATTCCTTCGCGGGTATTACTGTGCATGTCATGTATGTGCCTTGTGATTTGACGTTTTGTTTCCTTACAGCAAAGGATGGCGATTACTGGAGGCTGCTTGTACCTGGAAACTATAAACTCACAGCCTCAGCTCCAGGCTATCTGGCGATAACAAAGAAAGTGGCGGTTCCTTACAGTCCTGCTGTTGGAGTAAGTCATCGTATTAACAGTTGGGATTGATTAAGCACTTGTGTGTGCCAGGCATAGTTAAGTGGCTTTTACTCAATCTTCATGAGAACGGTCACCGTTGTCTCAGTGACGGTCTCACTCAGCCCGGCCCCTGCCTCGGCCATGGCTCAGGCTGAGGAGAGGGAGGGAATGAGATCCCCTTCCCTTGCTCTTTGTCTCTCGATTCTCCGTGGACTTGACGAGGACGCCTTGTTCCCAAGGAGAGTTGAGTTCCTGGGGCGTTGGCCTCCATGGTGGTTTGGGGATGAGTGAGCATCTTCGAGATTCTGAAAAGCAGAGCGTTGTGGTTGGCGATGCCGGGACACTGAGCTGCGGAGCAGGAGAAAATTCAAGGTTGACAGGAGAAGCGCACCGAATAGTCAAAGGCAGAAAATTAATTATAAGCGACATCTTTTTCCCGGCTTTACTGAAGTCCTTACTAAAGACTGCCTTGACATAATCTGCCTTTAAACGTCCTGCTTTTAAATAATCCTACAAAGCTGTTAGATCAAAACACAGTTCAAACGTAATGGTTTTGCATTGTCTCCCCCTCCCCCTCTCCAAGTATCCTTTATTGTGAGGGATTTTTTAGGGTATACTTTAATTCAAGTGGCTAAATTGAGCTTATCCTAAAAGCTCTGAGATTACTCTTTTTTTTTTAAAATTCATTTCAGCTTTTAAAAATACATATGCACTTTGATAACAATATATTCCTGATTTTCTTTTTTAGGTTGATTTTGAACTGGAGTCATTTTCTGAAAGGAAAGAGGAGGAAAAGGAAGAATTGATGGAATGGTGGAAAATGATGTCAGAAACTTTAAATTTTTAAAAAGTATCTAATTAGCTGCTTTTGTTCTGTACAATGTAGTCTGATGTAACGTGGCCGTTTTCTTTTAGAGTTTGTGCAGTTAGTTTTTAATGTTGACTTATTTTCAATCATCTAAATATTAATAGACATTACTTAAAATAAATAAACTCTTAGAGGTAAAAATACAATAACTTGCTCTATTTCTTCTTACAGAACGTTCATTTTCCTATGCATATTATACAAGGGATTGTAGAAAAGATTTAAGTGATCTGGCCATCTTAGACTTAACTGCAATATTCCATGTGTTATTTACAGTGCAGGACTTTTTGAGTCATTCTAGCTTTTAAAAATTAATGAATGCCTTTTAGTATAATTGGTGACAATGTCACATAATGAATGCCATTGAAAAGGTCAATAGCTACGGCTTGGAGTTGTGAACACTATATTGAAAGACCTAAATAGTTCAGTATAAATTGTCATTTGTCTCTTGTGCTGACTAGCTATATACGTAAGCATGATCTTGTTAATGCATTTTTTGGGAAGAAAATGTAAGTGGTTAGCAAGAGGTTTTCTGAAAAGAATGGAAATTGATGTCTTGCTTGTACATACAGGGGCTATACTGCTGTACTCTACTGCCTGTTAACATTCCTTTCAAGTTTAGGTTCCCTCGTGGTTGTAGATTGACCCAGAGTTGCATTAGAAATGAATAAAGGTTAAAAAACGACACCACCCCCATGGTCTGTATTTGAATGCTCTTGTGATTTTGGTCTAGCGTTGTGGTCTCATGATATAAAGGTATTCCCTTGATAGTGGCCTCTCATTTGTGCATCCTCTGCATTTTCAAATTTATTCACTGACGGCTGTCTGCCGCGCATAGTGCAAGCTCGCTGTCTATTATTGTAAGGGTCTCAAGATTCTGATTCCTTGGATTTTATGGTTCAATGGTGGCCACAGACTTTAAATACACATACAAATGAATATGTAATTATGAATTGGGAATGAGTAGAATGACAGGAAAGAATAGTGTGTAGAGAGAGAGAATGTCAGAGCAACTTAAATAGACTGGATGGGGTGACTCAGGGATGGCTTCTGATGCATCTAGGCCCAGACCTAAAATATGAGTAGGTGTGAGCAATGCTGAGTGACTGAGTGTAGGGCAGCGGTTCTCAACCTGTCGGTCGCGACCCCTTTGGGGGTTGAACGACCCTTTCACAGGGGTTGCCTAAGACCATCAGAAAACACATATATAATTACATATTGTTTTTGTGATTAATCACTATGCTTTAATTATGTTCAATTTGTAACAATGAAACTGTCACGGAACGAATTAAACTTGTAAGTCAAGGCCCCACTGTACATCCTGCACATCAGATATTTACATTACAATTCATAACAGTAGCAAAATTACAGTTATGAAGTAGCAACCGAAATAATTTTATGGTTGGGAGTCACTACAACATGAGGAACTGTATTAAAGGGTCGCAGCATTAGGGAGGTTGAGAACCACTGGTGTAGGGGTGTTGTGTGTGTGCATGTGTGTCTGTGTGTGTTGGTTTGGTTGAGTGTTTCAGATACAGAATTTTTTTAAAAATAGCGTTACCTGTTGTAATAATAGACTCCTGAATAGATAGCAGCTTACGCGCAGTAGAAGTGTATTTCTTACTCAGGTAACTGTACTGGGCAGCAGACAGAAATATGTCTTTTCACCACACCGTGTAGAGACCGCTGCAGTCATTGCAGAAGAGGGACAGGGAGACTGAAGAACCAATAACGAAGTTTTCATTGCCTTAGCCCACAGGTGACACATACAAGCTCTGCTCACATTTCATTGGCCAGAACTAGTCACATGACCTCTCGTAACTGAACTGGATGCAGCAGGTATTGTGGGGGAGGCAAGTGGAATGTATGTAGGACCAAGTCAACTACCCGTTCAGCGGTTCCCATATAGTCTTGTCCTTGCAACCATTTGTGATTATACAGGGCTTCAAAGGTCCCCGCTGCCCTCGTCATGCTCTCAGCCTGCTCTGAGTTAATCTAATGAAGGGTCTAGAATTGAGTACTGTTGGGAAAGAAACTCCCCTCGTTGGTCAATGTTTCCGTGTTGAAGGACCTCCACTGGAATAAGACTCCTGGCCTCTAGCCCCACCCCTGACACTCCTTGCAGAGGTCAGGTGGTGACAGGTGAGTGAATTGGGGGAAACAACTCTATCAAAGGACTGTAAGCTTCCCCTTCCCCAGTGTTCCCTGCCCCAGGCAGACACAGCTCCCAAGTCCCCTGGGTGCTAAGTAGGCTCTGGGCGTGTGTGCGGGAATGCAGGGTGGGCTTGTGGGCATAGAGTATTAATCTTTGATCCATAGATCAAATGTCATATTCTCCCATTAGTTTATAAATAAAGCTGACAGTTTAACCTCTATTGGTCTCCTGGGTCTTATTTTTCAACTGGTTCTGAACTCAGAATGGGAGAAATTGGCATTTTATGTTGAATTCCTAAAATCTTTTAAGAGGTATAATACTTTAATGCTTTAAGTGTGGTGTTATTTTGTTTGTTTTGTTTTGCAGAAGTAACATGGGCCCATATCTCTCACTTTCTGAATATGGCACTTCTCTTAATACAGTCCAAGATGATACTGAGCTTTTGGAGGTTATGTTATATGATTGCCTCATATAAACTTAGCATAAAATGAAAACTCTGAAGTAAGGCTTTTGCTTTGATTTGAAACTAAACATTAGAACAGACAAGAACATGGAGGATCTGAGGGCTCAGGGTTAAAGAGATCTGGATTATGAGCAACAAAGCCGAATTGTCTTAGGTAACAAAAATCAGAAAGGGAGGGGACTGGGCAGTTGATTTTAATGAAATAATGAACACATTTTGAACTTTGCACCCCCTCTCCCCCCAATTGTCAATGAAAATCAGACACATTGCTATGGAAAGAATAGCTTATTTCAATTCACATGTTGATTTTCAACTCATCACATAAATGAAGATAGCTATTACTTACAGGAAGGGAAGTATGAATTTTTTTCCCCCCGAGGGCAGCAAGGTTTTCTTTTTGTCACCATGAAAAAGACCTTGGGAAGTATGAACTTTGATATTATTTTAGTTGCACAACTTCTGAAATCTTTCCATCACTCGATGTTGTGGGAGGCTTCAAGACCATTATTTGTTCCAACGTATGACTCAGCTTCTCTTTTCACAATCTCGTAAGGATTGTCTTCTGTGGTTGAGACTAGATGGCATTTGGAGTTTCTGCCTCTGAAACGTTAGGATAGAATGTGCCTGGGCTCTCTAGACCCAACCTGGCAATACACTGCATCCGTTTTGCTGTTCTTAGTAAACATTTTAGGTGCTTACAGAAGTTCTGATTCTTTACCCTTTAATTTTTTCAACTGGAGAGTCAGCCTATGAATCAACTCAATCATAACATGGGTTTTCTAGGGCAGCACATACTTTCGTTTTCTATGATTCATTGAAATTCACCCAAAATTCCCCAAGAATCAGTGCTTTTAAAAGCAGAGCAAAGGTTTGGCTTAGCCTGGTTAAGGGTCATCAGTGCCTCACAGGAAAAATCACCCCGATGAAGCTTGTTGGAAATTTCCATGAAGCCAGAGGCCACGGGCTGGTTTTGTGGGTTGTTGCACTTTCTTCTCTCTCTCCTATTTGTTAACCTATCTGAGCTGTTTCAGCTTTCTATCCCCTTCCTTGTCTTCCGTTCCTTTTATTTTGGAGATTTATTCAGGAATTACTAAATACTCACCGAGTGGTCTCTACGGGAGAGTAGAATAGCACACCACCATGGTCTCTGCCCAAGGCCATCATCACTGGAATCACCATCACTACCATCACCATCACCACCATGGAGCATGTGTCTTGTGCTACACTCTGTGCTAGGTACTTGAAGTGCAATATTTTTTTATTTCATTTTTTAATCCTCACCTGAGGACATTTTTCCATTGATATTTTAGAGAGAATGGAAGAGAAAGGAAAGACGGAGAGAAATATCGATGTGAGAAAAACACATCAATTGGTTGCCCCCTGCACAAGCCCCAGCCAGGGCACGGGCCAGGGAAGAGCCTGCAACCAAGGTACATGCCCTTGACTGGAACCGAACCTGGGACCCTTTGGTCCGCAGGCTAATGCTCTATCCATTGAGCCAAACCAGCTAGGGCTGCAATATTTTGAAATCCATTTACAACACTAAGATAAGGAAGTATTGCAGCATTACTATTTAACAGATGAAGAAACAGACTCAGAATTTACACTCCTTACCTCACAGCAAGTAAGTGGCTGATTAAAATTTGTTTGCTTGGCCCCACTTTCAGTTATAAAATAAATAAGACACGGGGATGTAATGTACAGCATGGTGACTGTCTTAGTAATACTGTATTGCATATTTGAAAGTTCCCAAGAAGGGAGATCTTAAAAGTCCTCATCACAAGGAAAAAATTTAGCAACTATGAATGGTGACAGATATTAGCTAGACTTATTGTGGTGATCATTTCACAATGTACACAGATATCGAATCATTACATTGAACACTTGAAACAAATGTTATATATAGCTACAATTCAATTTAAAAAAGATAGAAGGTGGAGGGACTTGGCCCAGAAGTTCTGGGTAATTGGATGTGAATGTCTGTCCACAGATGTTTGTTCAAAGAATGAATGAATGTGTGTTGAGAGAGGAGGGAGCACACAGCGCCAGGTGAGCAGCATACACTCGAACAACGATGTTCCAACATTAACCTAGAATAAAATCAGAGCCTTAGCAACGGCAAGCAATCTGGCACATTCAGAAACTTACTGAGAAGAAAACACTTACTGATGAAATACATATCACCTCCTTTTCACTGTATACACACTTAACAATGACCAACTGGAATTGCTACAAAACTGAGAAAAATAGTCTTATTCTCACATTTATTTTCTATATAATTTTTCAGGATTAAACTTACTGGCTCTGGGCCTTAAAATTGATCTGGCTGAAATCCTCTTATTCATAGACTTAAGAAAACAGACTAATAAACAACTATGTAAGGAATTCCTAAGAAATCACAGTTGGTCACCGTAAAACAAAACATAACACGTACAAAATATGTAAATCAGAAAATGATACGACAACTTTTTTGAGTAGGAGAATCAGTGTGTGAGTTAGGTCTCATGAGTTTGAACATCACAATAATGCATTGTTCTTGGTGTGCTGATTAAATGACTCTTTCAATTTTCCAGTGCACCCTCTGGCTAAAAGTACCGTTTTGTCTATCCCATTCACACTAATATTTATTCTGCGAATTCCTGAAAAAGCAGCCCTCACGCTACCAGGCCCACTTCCATCCCCTGCTCTTGCAATGAGCCATCTCAGAGCAGCGGCCCGCAGTCTCTGCCGACAGCTACCCTTTGCTGCAGAAACATCACTGCGGCCTGTCCTCGGTGTCTTTTTTAAACCTCAACGTTGAAGAGCAAGAGGGTGATAAAATCGCCTTGAGTCTAACCAGGGCTTTGTCAATGTGTTGCCATGGCTTCTCTGTTGTGGGATTTGGGGGGTCTGGTTAGGGGAGATTAAAGCAGTGGGTGGTGCAGCATTTTTCGCTTTAAACCTGCAAGATATTTCCTTGTGCATGAAACGTACAGAGGCCTTTCAAAGCCAAGTATGCGTGTAATTAAATCAGAAAGCACCAGTTTTATGAGCACAACCTCAAGGCCCAGACCGCCACGTGTGCTGCTTGTCGGTCTGCAGGAGGCGCCAACACACGCTGAGCAGATGTGAAAAGGAGGATTAGATGCTGGGTGTGTGGCTGAGTCCTTTGCCAAGTGGGTCCCGCAGGCTCCTGCCCACACCAACGGTGGTGTTATCTCCTCTTCCTTCTTTGTCACCCACGCAGCAGGGAGAACATGCCCCCGGCAGCCACAGCGCAAGACTCTCTACGCTCCAACTGCTTAACTGGGGCAGCTGTGACCCTCCGTCCACACACGCTGCACGTGGCCTGCTGATTGGCTGCCGTGCCCAGTATTGACAGGTTCGTTGGGGTTGTTCACAAACAAACAGGAAAAGCAGAAAGCCAC
>NW_006296222.1:3049803-3057496 GCF_000327345.1 Myotis davidii
GCAAACCCCCCCCCCCCCCCCCCCGCTTTTTTAGGACTCACTTTCAACCCAGTGTCATTATTTTTGAGTTTTTGCAACATAAAATGTGGGGCCCGTTTCTCTTGGATTTCTGCTTTCCTGGTTTTCTGATCAGCTGTCTCTCATATACATTTTGCCTGCCGCCAGCTTCCACCACTTCCCTTTGCCTGTCGTCTTTCCTTCTCTCCTGCCCCCTCTGTCTTCCCTTGCATTTGCTCCCTCTGCCCCTCTGAGCCTCTCCACACGGTGATCAGCCAGGAAAGCAGTTGAAATCAAGCAGCGCAGACTCTCTTCTTTCTCCTCCTTCCCACAGGCCCTTCCTCTGGAAGGGCCTTCCTGGGAAAGGGCCTTCTTTAGCCCCAGCCGCTCTCTGGTCAGCCTGCTCTCTGGAGAACCCGCTCGACCTTCTCCACAACCTCGTAAGTCCCCCAATCCTGACCCTGACCCCAAGAGCCCAGGTCCTCATTCTGGAATCTGCTCTGCCTTATCTGAAAGCAGGTCTCCTGAATAAAACAGGATCTTTATAAAGAGTTATGTTGCTTCTCTCACTATTTTTAAAAAGTATATTTTTATTCATTTCAGAGAGGAAAAGAGAGGGAGAGAGAGAGAAACATCAATGTTGAGAGAGAATCATTGATTGGCTGCCTCCTGCATGCCCCTTACTGGGGATCGAGCCCACATCCTAGGCATGTGCCCTGACCAGAATTGAACCCAGGTCCCTTCAGTCCTCAGGCTGACACTCTACACACTGAGCCACACCGGCTAGGGTGTCACTATTGACGAATATGAGAAACTGCAACCAAATTGATGAGACGTCGGGAAGGGTGAACTGAGATCAGGCCGGTGGTAGAGAAGAGCCGGGACCCAGCCAGAACGCCTACCTGCGCAGCAGCTGCGACCTGTTGACGCCTCCAGTGGCAGACCAGGTGAGTTCGGCACCTTTAGAACCTCGGTATCCTCATGCTTGACTAGAAAACAGCAGAGTTGCTTTAAGATATTTATCAAAATGGTATTTATTAAACCATCTCATACGTCTACACATAGGAACTTCCTATAGCATGCAAGAGAAGGCCAAAATGGAAGCACACTAAAATCTTTAGCTTTGGATGGTGAATATATTTTGATTCAAATACACCGTGACTCAGAGATAGCTCTGTGCTGCCAGCCAATTCTGGACATACAATGCCGAGACGCGTAAATGTCAGTAATGTTGACTCCCTGAGCAAGTCAAGCACTCAAATCTTAGACATACTCCCTCCACCGCCACACCCCTCCCAGGGTGAATCCAAGGAATGCAGTGAAGCTGCAGAGTCTGACGTAGCAGCTTCGGGGGGAGAGCAGTCAGTGAAAACTGGCACTGATAACACAGGGCATGGCCAGGGCAAGAGGGAGCAAGGCGGTGGGGCTGGGGGTGGGGGTGTTGCCATTGGTGTGGGATGATGCTCTGCGTCCAACTCTATCCTTCTGATATAGGACTGTCTTCTTCCTCTTCTCCCTCTCCCTCTCCATATCCACCCCCATATAGCCAGCCATGCCCAGGAGCTGTTAGCACCTGTTCAGAGTCTACCACACCCACTGGGGGTTGGAGGGACCAGAGATGGGAGAGAAGTGGACAGATAGGCAGGTGATGCCACTTCTGCTTTTGGCTACCCTCCATATTATATAGACCTGCTTCTTTTTCATTTTTAAGAACCCTGTGTTAAGAATGCCCAGTCCTTAGCGCTGAGATAAGCTGTCTTGAAACGTCGCTTACAGAGCATTTTGAAATACTTTTCCTGCTTACACATCAGAATAGTGTAGCGTTAAAGAACAAATGAGATGATGTGAAAAAGCGACTGTGCTATTGATCTGTGTGAGATGACGATGACATACATTCCCATAGAGATGTGTGCCAAGTTATAGCAAAACGGTGAAGATGCTGTCAAGGGGAAATTGTGTAGAATTGCTTGGGAAGAAAGTATTTCTGAATGTTGAAGGGGATTTCTCTTGTAGTAGGTTGTTCTGTTAAAAGACAAAAGCAAAAGTGTAACAGTATCCAAGTGAGAAAAAGAGGCTCTGCCTCAAGGTGCTTGGTGGTAACATGTTGCCGCAAATATTCCTCACTGTATACACGCTCTTTGTAGAGTTCAGGTCATGCAGCCTGTTAGTTTTAAAATATTGCCATGTATGTAAACTTCTGATAATTTTGGAATGTCAGACTTTGTCCTGTTCTTGCAATCCCCGCCCCTGTGTTCCCCCCACTCTGAGCCACTGACCTTTAAAGGCCATCATTTAGGAGACAGGAGTAGGCCCGGGGATGCTGGTTAGGCAGTGACTAAATATTGCAGGATGCCAACATAAACCTAGGCCATCGGCAGGCCTCCGCTGTATTTGGTGCTTCCCATTCGCTGGAAGCCACACTTCAGAGAGAGTTCCTTTCACTCTTCTTTTCTCTTCCCTCCACATGCACTCATCCCTGATGACCCCCAGGAAGAGTTTAGCCCCGTGCAGAGGTCCAGGTCACCGTAAATGCCCAATGAATGCTACCTAGGGCTCACCTCGGGCTTATTTTTGGCATCCTTTGAGCAGTGGATTCAAGTAGGTGTGAAAAAAGCCCATCACGAGTCTGTCAGGCAAATAAGCCTCAGCTGTGTCCACAGGGGAAATGACGGAGGCACAAGGTGAACTCCGGTTGCGGCCATCGGAGGTCACGAGGGAAAGAAGACGAACACTCAGCACTCTTTGCCCCACCTGTTTGGATTGGGTTTGGCCTGGAATCTTCCGTTAGAGACCAGAGCCCATCTGCTCAGCATCCACGCCCTCTGAGCTCGGAGACTAACAGTGGCAGGATGGAAGCGTGGGTGCAAGAAGCAAATCGCATGTGAAACAGAGGGGCAAAGTTGTAGCTTTTATATAAGGGCAAGGACTGGGATGCTTCACCATGGTTTTTAAAGTTATCAGTGGATAGATTTGGGTGGGAGAAGTGACTGTTTTTCAACAGGTATTTGCACGCTACACAGGTGTTAGGTAGAGCCCTCTCCCAGGGCCACTGCAGCCCGATGGGCACTGGTCACTACCAGACCTTCCCAGTGCCCTCGACTCATCTCTGGTTGCCCTGCTCTACAGCACAAGGGAGGGCCCAGCGCACAGACTGCTGTTTGGGACCATGACGAGTCCTGAAAGGGCACAGGTTCCGGGCTAGGACATCGCTAGGTTCATTCCGGGCTCACCTGTTGGGCAGGCAGGTGACTGGCTCTCTCAGAAACTTCCTTTCATAATCCAAAAGCAAAAAACACCTCCGTTGTCTTTTTTAAGAATGAGAATGACTGGAGGTAAAGTATGCAAACATCTGCTTATAAACACTGATGGACGTATTTTTTCTGGACAAAGTCATGATTTATGGAAAGTAGCCTTCTGCCTTTTTAAAACAAACCAATGTGTTTAGAGAACTACGTAATCAGCTGAAAATAAAATAGTAGAAACATTTCTTAGACACATAAGTGAGTAGTGAAAGAAATCTAGAATTGCTCTGGCCAAGCCAAGAAAAACAAACAAATATAGAGTAGAGATTTTTAAAAATCTTTTTATTTACAGAATAAGGACCTGGAGAACAGAAGCCTGAGTGTGTCTTGGTAATGACATTTGGTAGTTCAAGGAAAATAGGACTTCTATCTAGCACGTAGCTGCATATTGCTTAGTTGCTTTGTTTTTGTGGAAGAGGATTTGGAGTTGGTTTTTGAATTTTTGTCTAAGATCAGAATTCCATTTTCCCAGCAATCTCAGGGAGTCAGGTAATGTCAAAAGAGGGAAAACTCAGAAATGAGGTGAGAGGGTTATTCTGGGGCAAGGAAGTGGGGGGATGCCTGGCCCCCGAGCCCCAGATGGTGGTAATCGAAATGATAATCCCGGTGACAATGATCATTATCGTGGTTATTATTGGAGAGGTTACTGTGTGACAGGAAACGTGTCAAGCATTTCGTACATTTTCTTTCCCTTTCCTTTCCCAAGCAAACCTATGGGCTAGTTTTGATCCGTTTCACAGACGGGAATCCAAAGCACAATTTAAAACGCTGTTAGCTAATGAGTGAGAGGTGGCCCGTGGAATGAGCCCACGTCTGCAGTCCGGAGTAAGAAGTAGCCATCTAGCCTCTGAGCGATGTACCCTTACAAGCTTTCTCCAACACCCTTCGTTAGGGTTAATGTGGATCTGCGCATTGTTTCTGCAGTTACAAATGATTTCTCCCCCTTACATTCCTAGAATATTCCTTTAGATCAGGGTTTCCCAGCCTCAACACTACTGACATTTTGCAACGGATAGTTCTTTCTTGTGGGGAGAGTGGAGGCGGGGAGAGCTGGCCTGTGCACTGGAGGGTGATTAACAGCATCCCTGGCCTCTATGCGATAGATACAAGGAACACCCCCTCCAAGTCTGACAACCCAAAATATCCCCGCCGTTGCCAAATGGTTCCAGGGGGCACACTAGCCCTGGCTGCAAACTATTGCTTTAGAAAAGTCTTTAGGAAAGCTTCTAAGATAACCACAAAAATATCACATGCCATGTAGTTGTAGGAACATCCTGTATTGCCTAGGTATTAGTCAAACAACAGGGCGAATACTAACGACATGGCCCTTGCCATCTTAGAAAGGCAACTCATCCCTTCTGAAATCATTGCTCTGGGAGTCTTTCATGTGTCACCTTTTCTCTGACGCACAGTAACACTCGCACACGGACTCTGATACAGGATCTATCATCTATGGTGTACATGGTCTGTTAATTTTCTAGGGCTGCTGTAACAAATGACCACAGGTTTAGATGGCTTAAAACAATAGATATATACCATGCTGTAGTTCTAAAGACTAGAAGTCCCAAACCAAGGGCCAGATGGGACCCTGGCTTCTCCCAAGCCTCTAGGGCAGTGGTTCTCAACCTTCCTAATGCCGTGAGCCTTTAATACAGTTCCTCATGTTGTGGTGACCCCCAACCATAAAATTATTTTCGTTGCTACTTCATAACTGATTTTGCTACTGTTATGAATTGTAAGGTAAATATCTGATGTGCAGGATGTATTTTCATTGTTACAAATTGAACATAATTAAAGCATAGTGATTAATCACAAAAACAATATGTAATTATATATGTGTTTTCCAATGGTCTTAGGTGACCCCTGTGAAAGGCTTGTTCGAGCCCCAAAGGGGTCACGACCCACAGGTTGAGAACCGCTGCTCTAGGGGAAGACCCCTAGTCGCCTCTCTTGGTTGCGGGCAATCCTAGGCATTTCTTAGTTTGTAGAATCATCATTTTAACTTCTGCCTCTGCAGTCATTTAGCATTCTCCCGGGGTCTGTGCCACAGTCTTCCCTCTTCTAAAGGTACCAATCATTGGATTTAGGGCCCACCTCATCCAGTAGATCCTCATCATAACTTAATTCCATCCCTAAAGGCTCTATTTCTAAATGAAGTCACGTACACAGGTCCCAGGGACTAGGACTTGAACGTATCTTTTCGAAGGACACAATTTGGCTCCCAGCACATGGCATATTCCCATATAAATAGAGCATATAAAGAATCCTTGCATCACCCATTTTCTGTTTATTCCAGTTCTATTCTCCATTTTTACGCTCTGTTCTGGACTGCATCTGTGAACTCCTTTGTTTTTAAACCTGCGATTAGGTGACACCAATGGAAGGCGTCAAAATTGGAGGTGAGGTGGACTGTGTTTCCCCCCGGGGCTATCTCCTTGCCCTGGTGCTGTGGCTTGGCTGTCGGATCCCATAGCTCCTGCCAGGTGGTTGTTGCCGTATAGCTGCTCTCTCCAGGTCCAGCCCCTCGCCCTCGGCCCAGGTGGTCACAGTGGCTCTGCTGTTTCTGGCCCTAATGACACGGCATCCTTGTTGGTTTCCTCAGGTCTGTTCACCTTGTTACACCCACCTCCTGAGCCAGGGGATGTGCCTTCTGACCTCTGCCAGACTCTGACTCTGAGCGATTACAACCCTAAACACAGCAACAGTCTGCTTAGAAATAAAGTCTGCTCCTGCTTCTTGAAATCACACACAAACACTGTTCCAAATTCATCTTCCCACCCTCCACACGAGCAGGTGAAGTTCCTGAGGTCGGCTCTGCCCACTCCGCCCCCCCACCCCCAACACACCTTCCACACGAGCAGGTGAAGTTCCTGAGAGGTTGGCTCTGCCCACTCCGCCCCCCCACCCCCAACACACACACACACACACACACACACACAGACACGCAGTCTTCTCTTGCTTGGTCTGTGGCCTTTGAGGGGGAACAGTCTTCACCCTCAGGAGCAGCTCGCATTTGCGTCTGCCCCTCGGTTTTGCTTATGAAACCGCCTCTGCCCTTGGCTGCAGCAGAGCACAGGTGAGGAAAATGGGTCTCTTTGTGATTTGGAACCAAACCATGGAGAGTTTATAAATCATTCATCGAAACGGCAAGGAGTTGCACTGCGGGGTTGGCCCACAGCAGCCCGAGCCTTGCTCGGTGCCATTAAGCAGCTCTCGATGGAGGACAGTGTGATGTCAGAGCCTGGACTCTGTGGCTCCCTCCCTCCCTCTGTCCCTCCGTCTGTGAATGGACATTGTTCCTTGGGTACCAGGTCTGGATGGCACCTGACCCCACTCATTGGAGCCTTTCAGGAAAAGGACTGGCGAGCATGGGGGAATGCCAATCTTGTTGACGGTAAAGGCAGCCTGGAAAAAATATTCACTTTCTTCTGTCTTCCTTTTTTCCTCATGTGATTCTCACTTTAAAGGCAAGTGAAGGAGGCATGGGGAGGGGGGGGAGGGTAGGGCTGGGAGAGGGGAACTTCGGAAGGAGGAGAGAAAGCACTGGCCTTGAGGGTAGAGTGAGAGCGGTGGGGTTTGGAGGTTTTGCAGTGCTGTTGGCCTGTGCAGTGCTTGATTGCAGACGTGGTCCCAGGGCCTTTGAGCGCACCTCTCTCTCCCTCCCCTTTCATGTCTATCTGGCTCTGTGACGGCTGTGCTGCTGCACAGGGCCTGGTGGAGAGGAAGCAGGCGCTGGCTGTTAAGACTCAAGGGGAACCCTTCCCTCTCGGCTGTTCAGCCAGCTCCCTGGTGTGGGAATGGAAGCAGAGCTTGCGGGCACTGCCCACCGGCTGGCACTCAGGGGAGATGGGCTCTCTCTCTTACCTGTCAAAGTATTGTAGATTCTTAAAAGTGTCTTTGAAGCCCTGATCACATCCTGATAAAGCCATCATGAGTTAAAATTATCATAAGACAAAAATACATTTAAATGCACCTAACCCACCAAACACCAGGCTTAGCCTAGCATACCTTAAACATGCGCAGAACACCTACATTAGGCTGCTGTTGGGCAATTACCTTGAGTTTCATCTCAAGCGTGATTGCCTTCTTCTTGCTAGAAGCAGGAGACCCAGATGAATGTTTTGTAGGCATGACGGGATGTGAAAACACAAAACACAATATCCAAAGAATGCTGGCAGCACACTACGCTGGAGAGTATCGGTTGTTTGGCCTGGTGTTCGTCTGGTTCACTGGGGGCTGGGCTCGCTGCTGCTGCCCAGCATCGCGAGAGAGTATTTTACTGCATGTCACTAGCCCAGGAAAAGATCAAAATTTAAAACTTGAAGTACAGTTTCTACTGAATGGGTATCACTTTCACACCATTGTAAAGCTGAAAAATTGCAAGTCAAACCCTC
>NW_006296222.1:3058916-3067073 GCF_000327345.1 Myotis davidii
GAACATGGCAGTCAGGAAAATGATGGAGGAAAATGAATCTTTGCATGCCCACTAGGTACCAGCCACTTTCCATTCTTTATTTATCCACGTGGCAACCTGCTGAAGTATTATTAGCATGCCCATTGTAGAGATGACAAACTGAGGCTCAGGGAGATTAAACAACTGGCCAAAAGTTATAAGAATGGCAGAGATAGCACTGAAACCCGGACCTTCTTACTACCGAGTCTTTATCTCCCCACAATTCCGTACTGTCTGCCAGTTAGAACTATAATTCAGAAATATAGCATACCAATGGGTCATCCCAGGGGACTTTTTAAAAAAAATGTTTTTATTGATTTCAGAGAGAAGAAGGGAGAGGGAGGGAGAGACAGAAACATCAAAGTTGAGAGAGAATCATCGATTGGCTACCTCCTGCATGCCCCCACTACTGGTGATTGAGCCCATAACCTGGGTATATGTCCTGACTGGGAATCAAACCATGACCCCTCAGTTCATAGGTCAACACTCAATCACTGAGCAACACCAGCCAGACCCAGGGGACTTTTAAATTAGAATCTAAGTAAGAAATTCTGAGGTATGATTTAAACTTTATCTCTGATTTATGTGGTGTGTGTGTGTGTGTGTGTGTGTGTGTGTATTTTTTTTACCATAAATACATAAATATGTAAAACAAATAAAACCTATATATATAATTTCCCCCTGACCTTGTCCAAATGTGTAGAATTCAAATAAGTTTAACACATGTTTATGAAACATAACATCCATTAATTTTTCTCTTTTTTGTGTGAAAGATGGATTCCAATTTATAAACTGCAATGAAGGATTAGTTTACTTATATTTTCTTTGTATGTTATAGAGTTTACAGCCAGAATTATGTTGCATTACCTCTTGAATATGTATGTATTATATATAATATGCTCAGTGTTTCACTTTGAAACGGTTTCTGCTCTATATTTGTGTTATGTGCTAGTAGTTGGCAACCTAGAGTGGCATGCTAGGTCTGGCACCAAATCATTCCACCACCTGGGCCTGGTTAGAGTTCACCCTCAGGCTCTATTCCTGGGTTTCACCTGATCCTTTCTCTAACTTAATAGGTATCTAATGTACCATATGCTATCTTTGGACTGAAAAAGGATGTCTTTCCCTCGAAAGATTGAAACGTCAGTCACACAACTATTTGTCCCCAAAACTACGCCAGGTGCTGAGAAGACTACACTGAACCCACAGACCCAAATCCTGTCCTCAGGGGACTTGTGTTCTGGTGGGACCCGTCCCCATTAAAACTTCTACTGCTGAGTGTTGCCGAAACCGGTTTGGCTCAGTGGATAGAGCGTCGGCCTGCGGACTGAAAGGTCCCAGGTTCGATTCCGGTCAAGGGCATGTACCTGGGTTGTGCGCACATCTCCGGCGGGGGATGTGCAGGAGGCAGCTGATCGATGTTTCTCTCTCATCGATGTTTCTAACTCTCTATCTCTCTCCCTTTCTCTCTGTAAAAAATCAATAAAATATATTTAAAAACAAACAAACAAACAAAAAAACTTCTACTGCTGAGTGTCTTAGCTGGGTGTGAGGCAACTGGGTGACTGGATTACAGCATGCCAAGGTAGGATGTGAGTGATTTATAGGAAGTCTTGGCTTTACAAAGGCAACTATTAATTTAAATATCTCTTTGATGAATAACATGTAAGATATGTATCGATCCTTTTCCCTTTTTGCCTCCTGTGAGATGAGGCCTTTTAACTTATAATTAGAGAAAAAAAAACTTTACAGGGATATTTAAAACTAGACTGTCATGTTACAAATACTAAAATTAAAGGCTATTTTCAGGAATGTTTTGACTTTTTCTTCTTTACATGTGCATTATATGTTTCAAGTGGGTGCCACTCAAGTTCACACAGCCAGGACGTGCCGAGAGGAATCTCAATCCCAACCTAATTTGATTGTAAGACTGTTTAATTCTCCCAACGCTGGCTGCCTTCCTACACACCTATGCATAGTTTTCACACAGTGATGACCTTTGGTGTAAAAAACCTGAAACTTAGTGCTAGCTTGTTCTGAAACCTGCAATGGCAAGAAACAAGAATACAAATGAGATATCAATGAGGCTGTCCGTCTAAAATGGAGACAACCTTCATAAGAGATCAACCAAAGGACTTGTATGCATGCATATAAGCATAACCAATGGACATAAGACACTGGGGGATAGGGGAGGCTAGGGGACTGTCTAGGGCGGGGGGAAAAAATGGACACATATGTAATACCCTTTGTAATAAATAAATAAATAATAAAAAAAAGAGCAAAAAATAAAATAAAATGGAGACAACCTGGTAGGGGTTTGTCCCCATTTAAATGTATCTCTGTGGTCCACATTCAGGCCTTTACACTTGTTGCTAGCTAGATATCAGAAGTATACAAGTTAAAGAGCAAGTCAGGCCCAGGCTGGCGTGGCTCAGTGGTTGAGCCTCAGCGTATGAACTAGGTCCTAGGAGGTCACGGTTTGATCCCTGATTCCTGGTTTTGGGCTCAGTGTGGGATGTGCAAGTGGCAGCAGATCAATGATTCTCTCTCATCATAGATGTTTCTATTTCTGTCTCTCTCCCTTCATCTCTGAAATCAATAAGAATATATTAAAAGAAAACAGTGCAAGTCAGCGCTGGCCAGTTTTGCTTGGTGGTTAGAGGGTTGGCCTGTGGATCAAATAGTTGCAGGTTCCATCCCTGGCCCTGGTGGGGGCGTGTGGGAGAGGCAGCCAGTCAATGTGTCTCTTTCATATTGATGTTTCTCTCTCTCCCTCCCCTTCCCTTTCACTCTCTTTAAAAATCAATGGGAAAAAATATCCTTGGGTGAGGATTAAAAAAAAAATTATAAAGAGCAAGTCAGATAGGACTGCTGCTGCTGCTAAGAATAGAGACTTCCAGATAGCCAGATAACTTTTCGGGTTATGTTATGTTAACATTTGGCAAAACAAACCCCTCTCCCCACACACAAAACCACAAGAAAACAAAACAAAAAACCCCTCTGCTGCTGTAACTTTCTCCTGACTCAGATATGCAGAGGTCGGCTTTCATACAGATCCTGTGATGCCAAATGCAAATCCTTGCATAGGTGTAAGCTTTCAAAGAGAGAAAGCAAAAGCCTTCGGGACAACTTAGTAAATTACTAGCGATTTGTTTTCATAGGTATCATTGCTGCTGGCAAACTTGAAAATCACCAACGGAGCAGAGTAAGTGAGCACAGGTACTGCTTCCCTTCCTGAAGTGGTATTAGGTCTCCTACTGTCCTTCCATTGAGTTTGGATGTTGTTAGCAGATCATTGTCAACTTTATCGTAGGATCTGTTTCCAAATGGTTCCATTGAAGAAGCACTGTCTTGACTTGCCTACAGAATTACAACTGAAAAAGGAATTGGGGCAGCACATCCTGCCCTTCTCAGGTGGGACCCACCGCACAGGTGTGCAGGTAAAGAAGGCCTGGCATGGCCATGAAGCAGGCCTTCTGACTGGGCCCTGGCTGATAGAGGCTCTTATTCAGCACTTTCTAAACACAACTCCATGGTCTGGAATCTTCCCACGCTTTCCTGTTCTTTAAAATTTGAAGTGGAAAAGGCTGCCGGTCAGTGTACACGCCGGGGTTGCCGCTCCGTCCCCAATAGAGAGCGTGCAGGAGGCAACCGATTGATGGTTTTCTCTCCCATGGATGTGTCTCCCTCTCCCTCTCCATTCCTCTCTCTCCAAAATAAATAAAAACATTAAAAAATAAAATAAAATTTGAGGTGACTTTGAGCAGTGACTTCCCATCTTTCTACTCATCTTGCTAGGCCTTGCAGCACTGTTTGTTGATTAGCGTGCGTTCATCTGTGCCTTCAATACCAGAAGGTAGGGCCTGGGGAGCTACCAAGGGTTCTTACATGGAGGCTGGTGCGAAGGCAAAGTGAGGTGAGGCGAGTAGGAAGGGAGAGATCACCAATGGGCAGCCTTGTTCGGATTTGTTGCATGCACAGTGTGATTCCCATCACACTGGGGTGGCAGCAGTGGGAGTAAAAGTGAAGACACGGCATCAAGGGAAGTGACTTTAGCAAAGGGCCCCGGGTCCTACCTGCCAGCTGCTACAGCAGGATAAGTGAGAGTCGGCCTCCAGTCCTGGCCAAACACAGGCCACGCTGTGCTTGCGCATGGACAGTTCCTGAACAGAGTACACAATAAACCCTTCAGTGAAGTCAGGACTCGAGAGTCCAGTTTCCAGGCTTGCATCCGAAATTAATTTATGCTATTTCATAACAGCGGTGGCAGAGGCAGCAGACTGAAGGCGCAGTTGCAAATTCAGCAGAGCTCACTTGGCTTGGCAAGTGAAGCCAGGACCTGAGGAGCCGGGAGGGAGGGTGAGAACGTCCCAGAGACGGGCTCAGAGGTCGTAACACAGGGCCGCAAGGCATCTCATTCATTTGGTGTCAAGCACTTGGGAGCATTCATAACTGCTTACACCACTGGATAGCATTTCCTTCCCTTTTTGTGCCTAAGATGGTGATAAGTCGAGGGAAGCCCTTTACTGTATGTTTTATATGATCACTTGTATTCTTCCCTCCAGAGGGTGAGTTTATGGTAATAAATCCCCTCTACACATGTGTGCCTCATCCAACCATCAGCTGCCTCCAAGTCTTTGCCTTGTAGCAGCGGTGTTCAACCGGTGGACCTCAAGAATTTTTGAAACATGCAGTACCTGCCTGTTTAGTCAGGGGCACTGACCTCTTTTTCCTAGGTTGTTAAATTAAAAAAAAAAAAAGACAACAGACAATACAACAATAGCTGTCTGGTATGAATGGATCAAAATTATACCTGTTTTGTTTTTTTTGGTCAGATTGGCAAAAAATATATTTTTTGGTGTGCCACAGAATTTTAGTCATTAGTTGATGTGTGCCATGAGATAAAAAAGGTTAAAAATTGCTGCCCCCTGGGCTTGATTTTCAGGCTATTGATAAATACAGGAAAAGGGGAGATAAAGATGACATGTAATTGCATCCTTCATGATAAACATTTGGTGCAGAGTCCTTTAGTTACGTCAATTCTGGGTGCAGGAAACAGAAAACAAGCAAAAACCAGTCATCACTCATGACCTTCAAAAATCAAGCTTTTGCTTTAGTCAAAGTTGGAAGGTTTCTTTGCTTTCTCTTCTCAACTGTCCGAGGATTTCAGCAGTAAAGCAGTGGTTTTAGACAGTGGAGGAAAGACGCCAGACATCTGCCAACCAGCCACCCAGTGTAGGAGCTCTCAAAAGCCCGAGGAACATGGACGCGCTCTGGAGAACAGAAGTTCTACGACAGTGAGCGGTTATCTAAGAGGAGCGGAAAGAAGCGTAGGAGTCGGGAAGCGCTGTTCTCAAGTTCCTGCTCTGTTAATATCTTGCCTGGTTCCCCAAGGCCCCGCGGACTCTACGCGGTCAGGCCTCATCGTTATTGCACTCCTGGCTTGCTGCACTGAGGCCACTCCATCTTGTCATCAGTTCAGTTTCTAGAACACGCCAGGCTCCTTCCCCCCTGAGGACATTTGGTTGAAGACATGCTCAACCGCATATGATGCAGACAAATTCACACCTGCAGATTTCCGGGGGATCCAAAGTTGAGATTTTAAGATTACTTAAGATTTGTGTGTCATGATCTCACCACCTTACCAGCTTACCAGGACAGCATCTATTTCTGTTTTAACAGTCTTCTTTCTTTTTTAAAAAAATTATTTCAGGTTTCAGAAAGGAAGGGAGATAGAAACATCAATGATGAGAGATAATCAATGATCCTCTGCTTCTGCATGCTTCCCCCTCCCCCTGCCCCTCAGGGATCAAGCCTGCCCTGACTGGGAATCAAACCGTGACTTCCTGGTTCATAGGTCAATGCTCAACCCTGAGCCACGCTAACTGGACAGTAATCTTTCTTGGGAAAGTTCTCTTGCTGTGAAAACTGAGTCATTCCAGCCGATTTTAATTCCTCTCTCTTTCATCCATGAAGCATTTAATAGGTAGACTGCTACGTTTAGTGCTAGGCAAGAGGCTGTCCACAGCCTCTAGGAGATCATGGGGCAAATAGATCACAAACCAAGAAGAGCACAGGGTGGCAGTTTCTATAGCTTAGATTTGTGGAAAGTGCTCTCATGAACTGGGCCTGGGAAAAGTGGAAGCCCTAATGGAAGAAAATTTGTTTGGGCTGTAGGACAACCATTGCTCTATTTTTTAAAAAATGTTTAAAAAACATTTCCCAGGCAACTGAGAAACCAGTCTCCTTTCCCCCCTATCGACCCCTCCCTGCCATCAGTTTATGTTGTTCATTATATCATTGCTCTATTGAGAGTGAAGATAAAGTAATGATGTTCTCCACTGTCAAAGGCAAAGTTTGCTTTGCTAAATGGTTATTACACTGCTGAGTGAGGAAGCTGGTCACTGCTTGCTTCTCTTCCCATTTATCCTAACTTTGTATACCCACAGAGGATTTAACATTGCTAGAAAAATACAGTTAAAAAAAAAGAATTCCATATCATATTATACCTAGTACAATAATGGAATTAATCCTTGCTTATAATTGGACCTGAAAAATGAAAGTGAAATGCCTAATCCTTAACCATGTCTTTGAATTTTACCATGTCTTGTAGAGCAGTGGGTTGTTAAATTAAAAAAAAGTTAATTATAGTTGACATGCAATATTATATATTTTTATTATTCATTTATTTATTAAGGTTTTTTGTGCAGTAGTGTTTCTGAATATGCATAATAAAGATAGACATTTCATATTTTAATACAGTACTTTCCAAACTTATTTTATCTTAGGCCTATTTTTTTCATAACACCTATTAACATCCACAGACCTATTTGAGGATTGCTAATCTGGAATAATGAATTCCAGGATTCTTCCTTTTTTTTAAAAAAAAAGTTTTTATTGGTTTTTAGAGAGAAAGAGAAAAGAAGAGAGAGAGAAAAAACATTGATGTGAGAGAGAAACATCAATTGGTTGCCTCCCACACATACCATCACCAGATATTGAACCTGCAACCTACTCATGTGCCCTGACCAGGAATTGAACCAGAGACCTTTTGGTGCACAGGATGGTGCCCAGGCAACTGAGAAACCAGTCTTCCTTTTGTGGTGTCTGTGCCCTCCAGAATGTACATGCTGGGCACTAGTGTGTGCACATTTGCTTTAGTGAACATGTGCATGTAGGTACAAACACTTTTTATTTTCAGGGCCATAGAGTCAGGTGTACAAACATGTCTGTGTATATGTGTTTGTACACATTGGGGATTATGTGGATATGTGCATGTATGTGGCCATTTCTGCAATGACCACAGCATATTTACCAGAGTCTAGGAACCAATATCAGATACCAGCTAAATGTGCACACTGATAGATTTTACACTAAAGACGAGGCTTGAAAACTCCCCTTTCTTATGAAATGGTAGATTTTTCTCTGAGAAATGGATCAATTCAATGTTAAAAAATCCTTATTTCTGAAGAGTTAACCAGTTGCTAAAGGAATTTATCATTGATGACTTTTAAGGGGCATTTATACTTCTTCCATATAACTGATTATGGTTAGTATTCATTTATTATGTATTCATTCCGCAACAGATATTGTTGGGTACTTTACTAATTATCTGTTGCTTCATGATAAATTACTCCAAAACCTAGTGGCTTAAAACAGCACATTTATTATCTCATAGTTTTTGTGGGTCAGGAGTTTAGCCACATCTTAACTGGATCCTCTGCTCCTGGGTCTCTGAGGCTGCAATCGTGGTGTCAGAAGGACGGTGGCCTTATCTGGATGCCCAGTAGGGGAAGATCTGTCTTATGCTCAGTTATCTAGTTGTTGGCAGAATTCAGTTTCGCAGGAGATGTTGTTGGAGGGGGGACTGGGGCTGGGGAGCGAGCCTGCAACCGAGGTACATGCCCTTTGACTGGAATCAAACCCAAGATCCTTCAGTCCACAGGCTGATGCTCTAACCAGATGTCAGCCAGACAAGATGATTTTACAGGGCGCACTAATCCCTTTTCGTTTATATGAAAAGTAATAAGTGAATGTACTCCAAGTTTTGTATCATCTTTCTTTCTTTCTTTCTTTCTTTCTTTCTTTCTTTCTTTCTTTCTTTCTTTCTTTCTTTCTTTCTTTCTTTGTTATATTTAT
>NW_006296222.1:3067175-3068771 GCF_000327345.1 Myotis davidii
ATATCTGTCTTATGCTCAGTTATCTAGTTGTTGGCAGAATTCAGTTTCGCAGGAGATGTTGTTGGAGGGGGGACTGGGGCTGGGGAGCGAGCCTGCAACCGAGGTACATGCCCTTTGACTGGAATCAAACCCAAGATCCTTCAGTCCACAGGCTGATGCTCTAACCAGATGTCAGCCAGACAAGATGATTTTACAGGGCGCACTAATCCCTTTTCGTTTATATGAAAAGTAATAAGTGAATGTACTCCAAGTTTTGTATCATCTTTCTTTCTTTCTTTCTTTCTTTCTTTCTTTCTTTCTTTCTTTCTTTCTTTCTTTCTTTCTTTCTTTCTTTGTTATATTTATAAATGAATGTGGAAATTGTTGAGAAAAAGATGAAGCAGATCAGACAAGTCACCTTTATTACACAAAGTAAGTGTGGTGAGAAATGAAAGGCAAATAAACTAGCAGCTTGGGCCTATTTGCCAAAAAAATAGATTTCCTATAGATTTTATAGTCTTGAAGACTTAAAAAAAATTATCCACAAAAGCTAGGCATTTCCAGGGTAGAATCAGTTGAGTGTGATAATATGTATTACCAAATAATACAACTCCGTTATTTTATGATTACAGTTGACGCCAGAAAATATTCAGAAGTATTTGTATTCACATAGCACAATGGTCTTAACAGTTTGTCTGCGTTTAACTGGATAGGAAAGTGTTTGAGGTCCCCTGGGTCTGAAACATCTCCAGATTGCTACTACTAGTATGTCAGAATAGAAAAAATATTGTTGGGATACATCCCCCCAAATAGGGCATTTACTTTGTGAGTCCAATTAAAGTAATTTATAAAGCACATAAAAGTTGCCCATTTGGTACAGGGTAGAAAAATATAAAAAATATAAACATTTCTTTTTTATGCTGCAACATGTCAGTAGCAAACACTAGTCTAGAGGGGCACTCAAACACTGCGGGTTGCCTGGGAGTGGACGTCTAATGGAGAGACCTTGACAGGCTGGGTGAGTTCCTTTGCCTTTTTTTTTTTTTTACCTTGGGCAGCTGTTACTTCCTTTCAGTTGCGCAGGTGAGTCATACACATTATGGTCACTAGGTGGCAGCATAACACCAATGAAAAAACCAGGAAAACCTATTTTCCCCACCTCAACGCAAGTTTGTCTTTATGCTGTGACAGCCTAAAGAAAACTCTGTAGAGTGGGTAACTGTATACTAAGAGTAAAACAAAAACAAAAAACCTGCACCTAATGTTTTTTATTAAAAAGCAAAAGTGCAAAACCAGATTGTTCTCAAGAGTGAAAAATTGTCTTAGTTCTCTTTTTTCAGCCCTCAGAAAACTCAGGTTTGTATCTTGGTTTTTCTATTTTAAATAAGGTGAAATAATCTTGTAACGTTCTTCTTTCTTATTCTCAAAAGAAGTTTTGTTACATCTCAGATACAAACAAACCTTTGAAGAAAGAGGACACCGTTTTTGTCATAGGAAAGGGAAAACCCCCCACCCCAACCCAAACAACCCCCTATACACAAACAACCCTGCCTGGCTGCATTGAGGTATAAGCAGAGTATAATTGCCTTAGGTCCTTGTCACCTACTCGGTCCTCAT
>NW_006296222.1:3069515-3071384 GCF_000327345.1 Myotis davidii
ATATCTGTCTTATGCTCAGTTATCTAGTTGTTGGCAGAATTCAGTTTCGCAGGAGATGTTGTTGGAGGGGGGACTGGGGCTGGGGAGCGAGCCTGCAACCGAGGTACATGCCCTTTGACTGGAATCAAACCCAAGATCCTTCAGTCCACAGGCTGATGCTCTAACCAGATGTCAGCCAGACAAGATGATTTTACAGGGCGCACTAATCCCTTTTCGTTTATATGAAAAGTAATAAGTGAATGTACTCCAAGTTTTGTATCATCTTTCTTTCTTTCTTTCTTTCTTTCTTTCTTTCTTTCTTTCTTTCTTTCTTTCTTTCTTTCTTTCTTTCTTTGTTATATTTATAAATGAATGTGGAAATTGTTGAGAAAAAGATGAAGCAGATCAGACAAGTCACCTTTATTACACAAAGTAAGTGTGGTGAGAAATGAAAGGCAAATAAACTAGCAGCTTGGGCCTATTTGCCAAAAAAATAGATTTCCTATAGATTTTATAGTCTTGAAGACTTAAAAAAAATTATCCACAAAAGCTAGGCATTTCCAGGGTAGAATCAGTTGAGTGTGATAATATGTATTACCAAATAATACAACTCCGTTATTTTATGATTACAGTTGACGCCAGAAAATTTCTGGAATGTTTTTTATTAAAAAGCAAAAGTGCAAAACCAGATTGTTCTCAAGAGTGAAAAATTGTCTTAGTTCTCTTTTTTCAGCCCTCAGAAAACTCAGGGTTTGTATCTGGTTTTTCTATTTTAAATAAGGTGAAATAATCTTGTAACGTTCTTCTTTCTTATTCTCAAAAGAAGTTTTGTTAAATCTCAGATACAAACAAACCTTGAAGAAAGAAGGACACCGTTTTTGTCATAGGAAAGGGAAAACCCCCACCCCAACCCAAACAACCCCCTATACACAAACAACCCTGCCTGGCTGCATTGAGGTATAAGCAGAGTATAATTGCCTTAGGTCCTTGTCACCTACTCGGTCCTCATCTAGGTTTTCGTTTCTTCCTAAAGGCCACAGAATTCTTCTATTGTCTCATCAGGGCACTTCTTGGAGCAGGTGACCTGTCAGGAATACTGTCAGGAATATGGAGCATGAACTAGGACTGAATTCTAGCTATTTCTTCATCTAGTTCACTCATCAACAAATGTGAGAATCTACTAAGTAATGGGCATTCTGCTAGTTGTTGGGGGATGAAGATACATTCTCAGTCTTCATGTTACTTATAATCCAGCCGAGGAGAGAACAATTAAATAAGCAACCTCACAATTAAAGAAGTGACCAATTATTACCACAAGAAAGGCTACAGAAATGTATAATACCACGTGATTATATAATGGGAGGGCTGACTTGATTCATTCCACACATTTCTATATTCACTGCCTATTCAGTGCTGGGTACTGTTCTAGGTGCTAAGGATTCATTACTGGACTAAACTGAAAAAGATTCCAATTCACATGAATGTATATTTTAATTTGAATTTATTGGGGTGACATTGGTTTGCAAAACCATACAGGTTTCAAGGACTCTTGCACCAAACTGCTTATGTCTCACACCGGCAGGCTTCACTGTGCTGCCCTGTGTGGCTTCTCGCTCGTGGGGTTGCCATTTGCTGGTCTGGCTGACTTGTTCATTCCACACATTTCTATATTCACTGCCTATTCAGTGCTGGGTACTGTTCTAGGTGCTAAGGATTCATTACTGGACTAAACTGAAAAAGATTCCAATTCATATGAATGTATATTTTAATTTGAATTTATTGGGGTGACATTGGTTTGCAAAACCATACAGGTTTCAAGAGTACAACCCAATAAAGCAACATCTGCACACTGCACTTTGCACCCATCACCCCAAGTAAAGTCTCTTTCTG
>NW_006296222.1:3071501-3112008 GCF_000327345.1 Myotis davidii
GGTTATGATATATCTTTTTGTTTTATCTCTTCATCTTTTTTCATCCAGCCCCCAAAACCCCCTCCCTTCTGACAACTGTCAGTCTGTTCCATGTATCCATGCCTCTATTTCTATTTTGTTCATCAGTTTATTTTGTTGATTAGAGTCCACATATAAGTGAGATCATAAGGTACGTTTCTTCCTCTGGCTGGCTTATTTCATTTAGTGTAATAATCTTCAGGTCCATCCATGCTGTCTTTTTGACAGCTGTGCTGTATTCCATTGTGTAAATGTACCACAGCTTTTTTATCCACTTATCTACTGATGGGCACTTGGACTGTTTCTAGATCTTGACTATTGCTACAGTGAACATGGGGGTGCATATATTCTTTCAAATTAGTGTTTCGTGTTTCTTCGATGTATTCCCAGATATATTTATTTTTTGTTGAGGAACACAGACAATAAAAGAACTTAATTTTATAGTACATTGGAAGGTGCTATGGAGAAATATAAAGCAGGGAACAGAGAGAAGCAGGATTGAGGAGAAATCTGATTTTAAATAATTCAATCACAGAGGTCCTGACTGAGAGGGGGACATGCCTGAAAGCCTGAAAGAATAAAGGAAAGGTGTAGGCAGAGCGTAGCAAGTGCAAAGGCCCTGGAGCAGAAATATATCTGATGACTGCAAGGAACTGCATGGAGGCTGAAGTGGCTGGACAGGAATGCTCAGAGGTTTAGGGGACTTGTTCAGAGAGGTAATGGGCAGCAGATCATGTAGGGCCTTGTAGGCCATTATAAGGTCAACTTAGACTGACACAGGGAACCACAGAGGGTTCTGAGCAGACATGAGACATCAACTTATTTGTGAGAGGATCACTTCAGTGGGTGTGTTAAAACAAATCTTTTAAGGGGTCAAAGAGAGAAGCCAGGAGACCAACCACCCAGGAGGAGATAATAGGAGCTTGGACCTGGGTAGGGGTAAGTAGCAGAGGTGTTGCGAAGTGGTACAGTTCAGGCTGATTTTGTGGAGATGACAGGATTTCCTGATGGACTAGGTGGGACTTATACTTAAAGAGGGGAGTCATGGATGACTACCAGGCATTTGGCCTGACCATCTGAAGGGCAGAGGAGTCACTCATTGTCATGGGGAGGATGAGATTGGATCAGGGTTTGGGGGCAAAGATCAGGAGTTCAGTTTAGGATGTGTCATGTTCGAAGTGTCCATGAGTTATCCAAAGATAAGTATTTTGTTTCACTTGGTATGGGGCTGGAAGTATAAATTTGGGAATGGCATTAAAAGCTATGAGGCTGGATAATCGAATGACTTAGGGATGTGTGGGGGGAACAGAAAGTCTTGTTTGAAGAAGTGAGGCTTCAGCAGAGATCTGAAGGATGAGCAAGTTAGCTGGCTAGGGAGTAGGAGGAAGAATTCTCTCACCTCATATCGCATCACTAATACATCAGCCCAGGAATACAGTCTAATTATAGTTCCCTAGGGTGAGAAGGTAGCTTTCCTTTAATAGGTCTAGGAACTTTCAAATGCGCTATTAGAGTAGGTGGAAGCCTAGGTTATTTCCTGATAGTTCTAAAGTACGTCATATAAAAATGAGGTGTGAGCTTTATCACTGGAAATGATTGTGATATTCCAGTGGGGAAGCAGCATAAGTATGAGGGTAGTTGTCACCAACTGGTGACGGCGTACATTGCTCCCTCACTGGAAACAGAAGCATTCTGGGAACTTAGTGTGTGCTGGTCAGGAGGTAGTTGGGGAGGCAATAGTTGCTGAGGGCGTGGGCCCTTGAGGCAGACTGCTTGGGGTTGACTTCCACCATGGCCGCTTACAAGCTTGTAACTTGAAGCAGGTTGTTTAACCTTCTCTGTGCTCTCATTTCTGCCTTAGTATAGCAAACATAAAAGCTAGTTTTGCCAGGATGATCAAATGGGGATGTGATAAGTTACTCCAAATGCTTGTAACATAATAGTAAGTAATTACACTTTTTATGCTGCAAATCACCATGGAATTAGCTTTTAAGATGAAGAATAGAAAAGCACCAGACATATTTCTGCTTAAGAAAAATAGACCAATCCTATATAATAAAAGGCTAATATGCAAATTGTCACCCTTGACAGGGAGTTCGACCGGAGTTCAACCAGGGGGCAGGGTCCTCCACCAGGATCGGGGGCAGGGCCGGCAGGCCAATTGCCCACGGCCGCCCCTCCCCCTGGCTGGCCTTGCCCCCGATCGCCCCCACCCCCCAACCCTAATTGGGGGTGGGGCCGGCCCACCAACCTCTCATGTCCCAACTGGCCTGATTGGCCCCAATCAGGGCTGGCCGGCCAGACCTCACCTGTGCATGAATTCGTGCACTGGGCCTCTAGTTGGATAATAAAATACCTACTTTCTCTTTATTATGATTTTACCCAGACTCTCATGTAGTAAGCCTGAAAATAATATGGACATTTACCGAGTACTTACTGCACTTGGAGCACTGTATAGTACATATATTTTCTTAGTTTATCTTTACCAAGGTAGAATTTACCTTAATTTATAGATCGGGAAGCTGCTGTTTGAAGTCCTAACTAATGGAACAAAGCTAACCAGCGGCAGATATAGGATTTGAAAGAAGTGGTCAATCTTTCAAGTTCTTCAAACCACCCTCCTAGCTTTCTCTTGCCACAGAATCTTTTTTTAAATTTCAGTGATCACATCTGAAGCATGCTGCTTATGAATGAAAGCTTTAACATAGCAATTCACCTACCTGTCATTTCAAATCTTAATACTGGCCAATATGCTTTTATCCCCCCCCCCCCACCCCCCCCCCCCCCGAAAACAAGGTACATATGTTTTCATATTTGCTTCCAGAAAGATTTTGAAATCTGGGCAATTCTCTCATATCCACCTAGATTTTGAAACACAGCCAAACCTTTAGGACATGTGGACTTGGCTGACAGCACACCATTTGGCTGAAGCCATCGATTAGCTCAATGATGACTGGAGAAGCCGAGCCAGATCTTTCTCCGCTTCAGTTTCTACAGTCAGTCCAGTCACGTGCATACCACGGTGGCACTGAGTAATGACAACGGGGCCCTTTTTAAAGTGTTTAGGTTCCAGAAGGATTGGCTTGGGGTCCAATCTCTATACCTCCACTGGACTTTTATGTTATTATTCTCTACAAAAGCCATTAGCTCCCTCCTGAAACTAGCCCAAAGCCACATCACGGCCCCTCCCAGGCGTTGCTGGAAACTCGCTTAAAGTAGGCTCTGCTGATGTCACTCTCACACGGGAAGGAAATGCTGTCCGTACACTATTTTGCTGTTCTTTGTTTCCTAAGCACGCCCAATGCTTAAAGCAGGCAGGACTTACAGAGGCATTTTTTTTTTTTTGGTTGCTAGAGCATCTTGATTCTAATGTAAAAGCAAAATATCAAATTGCTTATTGCCTGTGAAATGAGAAATTCTGGGTAGATTCTTATTGGTTAGCTCTGTGTGTTCTTCAGACTGGTTTCCAAGAAACCGCTCTGGAGCCTAGAAGAACATTACTCTGCTCGCATTTTTCTTCTAGAATTACATGTTTCTGGGTCCCCAAAGACCACCGTTTGGAGTACATCCAAGTCATCGTGTGCATGGTTCTTTCTTGACCACAGTTCCTCCAACACAAATCAAATTTAGAAGCTTCCTATAGTTCCAGATGGTCCAATCCTGCACATATCTAATTACCATTTCCCACTGGAATCCGTGCCAACTGGGGGCCGAGCTTCTGCCCAAATGACAGCGACTCTCTCCCTAGTACGTTCCAACTCCCGCCTCTTGCCTAAATGACTGAAATGAAATGAAAATTTTTGCTTTGTTTACAGAATTCCTGTCTTCAATTTACTTCATAGCATTCAACAGGAGAAGCAGAAAGGTCCTCTAAATTTAAATTGTTCAAAAGGAAGAAACCTTTAAATGGAACACAGCTAGGTCTTTGAGATAGCTATTATTTCTGAAGTTACCCATCCTCCTCCTCTTTTTTTTCCCTATTCTGAATCAAAGGTGTTGTGGGCACAGATTGTGCAGCTAATAAGTCCCCATACATCTATGCAGCATGGGCTATATTTATTGAACTCCATTAGCTATTATGAGGGATATAAACATGAACACAATTCAGTTCTACCCTCTAGGAATTTATAGTGTTTTTTTTTTTTTTTTTTTTTTTTTTTTTTTTACAGAAGCAAATATGTTCAAAACATGACGTAATACTGCTGGTCTGTGCCACAAGGATTAAACAGTGCTTTTGGGAAGAGATTAAGATCAGTGGTGGACAAAAGATTCTGTCTTTAACTCGAGTGTACTTTTCTTTTTACCTACTTATAAAGAATCTCAAGAAATTATTTTATAAAACTAAAAATAAAAACCTGTAACATAGAGCAGAATGCCATGTGTTTTCATAGGATGTTATAGTATTTTGAACAAAATGCTCATGGGAGCAAGGATGGAGACACAAATACATGTGGGAGCACCTGGTGCACATTGTGGACGCAGCAACACCTGGGCTGGTTTGGTTGGTGGGGATGGGAGGGAAATCCTGGCAGCAGAGGGCAAAGAGCTCATGGGAAAATTAAGGGAATATGGGGTGGCAGTGGGGTATGGAGTTTGGCTGAAGAGCAAAGTGAGTAAAAGCAGGAGATGGAGGTTGACAGGTAGGTAGAGCCTTATCAGGGAAGCTCTTCTAAGTCAATAATATTGTGATGAATACGTATGGTGCTGGGTGGGTGCTGGATTTGCCAGGGTGGGATGGGGGGATCAGTTTGTGAGTTATGTAGATGTCTAACCACTATGCTATACACCTGAGACTAATATAATATGAATGACAACTGTAATTGAAAAAAAAATCTCCCTTACCAAGGTCAGTCCATAAAGTCTAGAAGAGGTGGATGCTTTTTCAAGTTCACAGATAACTAGCCAAAGGTACAGGGATCTATAATAATAAAAGTGTAATATGCTAATTAGACCGTACAGCCAAACGACCTTCCAGACGTCCTTCTGGGTGACCTTCCGGACAAAGCCAGGGCTGCAAGGGCCAAGGGCAGCCACATGGCTGTGAGGGTCGAGCTCCTTGCATGAATTTCATGCATCGGGCCTCTAGTCCTATATAATAAAAGCATAATATGCAAATTGACCCTAACAGCAGAACAACTGGGAATGACTGGTCATTATGACACACACTGACCACCAGAGGGCAGATGCTCAATGCAGGAGCTGCCCCCTGGTGGTCAGTACATGCCCACAGGGGGAGCTCTGCTCAGCCACAAGCCAGGCTGATGGATGTCTGACTGCAGCTTAGGCCTGCTCCCCGCTGGCAAGTGGACATCCCGGGCTGCCAGAGAGCAGGCCTAAGACAGCAGGTGGACATCCCCCGAGGGGTCCCAGACTGCGAGAGGGCACAGGCCAGGCTGAGGCACCCCCCTGAGTGCACAAATTTTTGTGCACCAGGCTTCTAGTAGTAGTATAAATGACAACTGTAATTGAAAAAAAATCAAGCGAAAGGGTTTAGATTAGTATTCTTGGTCAGCAGCTTCCTAAGCCAGATCTGCAAAGTCCTGGTCCCATGAGATGTGCTGAGCATGTGAGCTACATATTTGAAGATTCATTATGGACATTAGAATACTCAATAATCGAATACAATTCCTGCAGGAGAGGTTCTTGTTCTACTGAATTTAATCCAGCATTTCCAAAGGTTTTAACCACAGAATCCTTTGACTAATAATCATATGGCAGGAAGTACCTTAAATCTACAGAGAGTTAACACTTAGGCAGCATAATGACGTGCTAGGCACTGTTTTCTGTGTCACATTTATTTGCCCAGTTACTCCTATGACACCTTGTGTGGTAGGTGCTGTTATTATTATCCTCATTTCACATGTGGAAGTGGAGGTGCAAGAAGGTTAAGAAATATGTCCAAGATTGCAAGCTGATAAGTAGTAACTCTGGGACTTGAACCTGAGTGGTCTGACTAAAGGGTCCATGTTTTTTTAATCAGTATAATATAAAATACCTCCCATGCTTTGAGGTGCGTGACAAACTCTTGAAGGTTTTTGAGGAGGGCAGTGACATGCTCATCATTAGATTTAAAGAGGACAGGCCGATTGCTTTACAAAGCCTTCAAGGATGAACAGGTTAAATCCATTAGGAAGTTATTTTTCCTTATTTTACTGTGAAAAAAATTAAACCCACAGAAAAGTTAAAAGAGCTGAACATTGAAAACCTGTATACCTAGCCTCTAGAGTCAATTGATAACATTTTGCCATATTTGCTGTCCTTTATCATCATTATTGTTTTAGAAGTTTAAATTATCCCAATTTTGGTTAATAGGATCCTTCTCCAGTCAGCCCAGGAGCTTTCTGACATGTCTCCATCATCCTTTGAGCATTTTTTTGTCCTCTGGCCAATAAAATATCCCAGTTTAAAGCTGGGCTTTTCCTGCCCCAGACCTGGAATCAGCCATTTCTTCAAGGAACCCAAATTCATTTCAGTGGGAAATGGGTACTACATGTGCTCACACTGTAGGGGTATTAGTTTGAACTAAAAGCACAAAAGGTAGACTCCCACTAGGATGTCTAACAATGTTAAAAAGTGGCACTCTGGCCCAAATTTCTGAAGAAATTAACAAATTCCCTTTATTTCTATTCCTAATGTGTATAACATGACCACATAATACTTAGGACATGGTATGTGCCCTATAATTTAAAACTATAGATTATGCTTGTTAATAAAAAGAAGCATTAATAATATGAACCAGGGTGAGAGAAGAGATCTTAAAAGTTCTCATCACAAGAAAAAAAAATTTGTAACTATGTTTGGGACGAACATTGCTGGACTTATTGTGGTGGTCATTTCTCAATATATATGGTGTCAAATCATTGTTTTGTACACCTGAAACTAAAATAATGTTGTATGTCAGTTATACCTCAATATAATAATAAAAATAATAATAATGATAATAATGATGTGAACCAGGGAAGCTACATCAGATATTGACATGGATTACATGGATTATATTTTGACACTCACTTTGTCATCCAAGTTATATTTTGCTTAAGTCTATTGTAAAATTAACTTACCTTCTTGGAGTTCACACTGACCAATATAAAGCAATGGGACAAGTATCCCTTTACAGTGGAGAGATCTGGCAGTGACCACTGGACCAAATGGTCAAGCTTGGCATTGCAAGAATGGGCTGGCCTAGCATTTGGTGGTGCCCTCTGGTGTGATGTAGTGAGAAGTACCCAGCATCACCCAGGTGGGGTCCTGGCCAGAATGTTTTGTCTAAATGTCCTCCTGAGGAACCATCAAACAAATTCAGAACAGGACATTTTAGAGAACACGTGGCCTGGATTCCTCAAAGGATTCAGTGCCACGAAGATCAGAGGAAGATGAGAGGAGACTGCAGGGGTGTGACAACAAGTATAATGGGAGTTTGGTTAGAGGCTGAGTTTAAAAAAAAAGCTATAGAAGATGTTTTATGGACAGGTGTGGCAACATGAGTTTGGCTTAGCTGTTAAATCTTGTTATTAAAGTAAAATGTTAAAGGCTGGGTAATGGTGTTGAGGTATGCGGGATAATGTCCATGTTTGTGGGAGATATGTACTAAAGCATTTAGGGGTGAATTGTCTTGTTGTTTACAACTGACTTCCGGATGGCTTGGCAGAAGGAAGCATTTGTAGGTGCCTCTGTAGAGAAATGAAGCAGGTGCAATAAGATTATTAATAGTTGTTATATTTAGGTAAGGGGTAGTAGACCCACGTTGATGGTATCATTCTTTAATTTTTGTGTGGACTTGAACTTTTCAAAATAAAAAAGATACTATCTATGGGAGTCATTGGGAGAAAATACTTTCCATCCAATTTTTATGCCTCTTGTCTGCCTACTCTTCATTATCATCCCAGTAAGTATAGGTTCTTTGTGACTTGTTAGTTTCATTCCTTGTATAGAGTTTAGCTCTGAGGACTTAGACTCGCCCTATTTCCCAGCAGTGATGAGGCTGCTTCAGAGACAGCAAGTTTAGATGTTTAGGGTCCACTTTCCTTTGGGACTCCTCTTGATCAATATGGGAAGTGACAGCAAGGGACTTTGAGAAGACCTTGGTTCTTGTTATTCTCTGCAGCTGCAAGATTGGGTTCCGGAAGGCCAGTAAAGCAATGTGATAAAGTATGTGGCATGTTCCTTATGGTTCAGGGGAAGGCTTAAAAGATCCCTGGAATGGGTAGGAGAGAAATACCTTGAGACTTTTTACATGCATGTCTTGTAAATCCATAATGTCAGTGTATTTCATAGCATTTTTGTCAGCCTCCTTTTGGTGACAGATTTGGCAGTCTTGACAAGGTAGTCATGAATTTTGAAGTACTTGCAAGGGATGTTCTTGGGTGCCTTCCACACACTGAAAGATGGTAGAAAGAAAAGAAAGGGGGGTTTATTTTTTTCATAAATTTTATTTTTCTGAAGATAAAACTCAAGACACAGTTTGTAGTTGTCATAGATCTTTTGAAATACTGACCAATTGGTAACAAAACTTCCTTGAACAATTGTTGGATGAAGAAGGAGATGATGTGGCATGATAGGATTTTTTTCTAAATGGAGTTTTTATATTAAAATGAAAGATATAAATAATGAATGACTTAATTAAATAGCTGCTATGTGCTTACATTTATATATATGTATATGTATACATGTACATGTACATATGTGTATATTTCAGAGAGAGGAAGGAGGAGGGAAAGCGAGAGAAATATTGATAAGAGAGAAACATTGATTGGCTGCCTCCTGTAAATCCCTTACTGGGGACCGAGCCTGGAACCTGAGCATGCATCCTGATTGGGAATGGAACCAGTGGCCTCCTGATGCATGGGTCGATGCTCAACCACTGAGCTATACCAGCTGGGCTGTGCTTACATTTTTTTTTGTTTTGTTAATCCTCACTCAAGGCTATTTTTCCATTGATTTTTGGAGCGAGTGTAAGGAAGGGAGAGAGATTAAGAGAGAGAAACATCGATGTGAGAGAGCCACATCAATTGGTTGCCTCCCACACGCACGCACCTTGACTTGGGACCAGGGATTGAGCCTGCAACTGAGGTATGTGCCCTTGACTGGAACGGAACCTGGTACCCTTCAGTCCATGGGCCGAAGCTCTATCCACTGACCCAAACTGGCTAGGGCTGTGCTTACTTTTAATACAATAATTTGTCATTATTTTGCTACATTTTTTTCAGAAACTTAAGAATACTTTAATGACTCTATCTTAACCTTTTAAGAGAATGTTTAACTTTTATGTTTTCATTGAGTTTAAGAAGTATTTGGGCGGGGGTGTGGGTTGTAATTCTGATAAGGGTTTTGGCTTTCAGTTTTTTTTTCACCAAGAACAATGACACAGCAGATTGAAAATAAATGATGGTTCAGAGGGAGCTAGCATATACAGATTGTATTCGCCTGTCATTGAATGGAGGTGCACTGAGCATCCACCATGTACTGGGTGCTGTGCCAGTGCAGCTAGAAACACAAGAGATGGCAATGCCTAGTGTCTATTTGGTGACTAAGAGTGACACAAGAACTCATGTTTGGAGGAACTTGGCTGTTTCCTGCTCTGATGGTGTCCATGGACTGACATCGCTATTCCCTTTTTATAATATATTGGGTCCGGGAACAAAAGAACTCTAACCAATCCCTTCTTGGAAAGTTCCCATTTTGTCTCACACAATTTATTGGGGGAAATGAATTCCATATGTTTAGTAAAGTTGTTCCAGAACTACCTCCTACATGGCTCATTTTTAGTATTTGGGGATTTGGTGGTTTGTGTTTATGGTCAACAAATGCATGCTCTTCATGACTTTAATGTCTTTTTTTTAAGACACACTCCTCTTCAACCATTCTGTCCTTCAGATGTAAAAATATTTGTCTTCTTAGTCCATCATAATATTCTCTTTACACATGTGTGAGAGGGGTCGACAATGTTGAATACCATTAGCTTCCCATCCCAATCCTGTTTTCTCTGGAAAAGAATGTGTAAGCTGTCACTGGAAAGTAGGTGAGAGAAATCTTTCTTTCCTTTGAACAAAAACACATAAGTATTTACAATTAACCTTGCAAGGTTCTAGATCCATCACCCAGGGCTATTGTCTCACTTATGGAGACTGGCTAGTAGCCTTCCCGTGAATGATCATCTGTGCATACAGTGTTGTGGCCATCCGAGGAGTTCGCTTTCTCTGTGGATTCAACACCACTGGTCATTTCAGTTGCTTTACATCAGCCATGCTCAGAAAGTCTCCCCGGGACAGGACGCAAACTGCATTCTCATTAAATTTGTTCTACTTCCATTATTAACAGCCCATGGTCACTTAAGGATTCTTAATCATTTCTTCTTCAGTAGTATGCACTTGATAGGAATGTGGTTTATCTTTCATTTCAGAAAAAGAAGACAGGCCATTCAACCAGCCTTGGACTTAGGCAATTGGTCAGGCTTTCACTCTTTGTTGCCAACCATGTTTCACATCTGTTTTCTCTCTTATTTCCTTCCTTCAAACCTTTATTTTAAGCCAACTCTTTGACAATAAAATTGCATGTATGGATTTTAAAAAAAACTACTTGCTTTCCTACTTAACATATTTTAATTTTTGATGTTATTTTCTATTCTCCACTATTATTTAAAAATAGTTTTACTTCACTTAATAAATGTGCCACCATTTAATGCCATATAGCTGGACATTTCTTTCCATTGCTCATTGATTTTATGAAATTTATTGGGGTGACATTGGTTAATAGGATCATATAGGTTTCAGGTGTGGATTTCTGTTACCAGATCTCTATATCCACTGTGCGCCCACCACCCAAAGTCAAATCGTCTTCTGTCACCATGTATTGGTCCCTCCCACCCCCCACTGCTTACCCCTTCCTTCTGACGACCACCACACTGCTGTTTGTGTCCACAAGCTTCAGTTTTATATCCCACATATGAGTGAAATCATATGGTTGTTAGCTTTCCTTGCCTGACTTATTTCACTTAGTATAATATTTTCAAGGTCCATCTATGTTGTTGCATGTGCCAGTATTTTGCCTTTTTAATGGCTGAGTAGTATTCCATTGTGTATATGTATCACATCTTCTTTATCCAATCCTCTATCACAGGGCATTTGGGTTGTCTCCATGTCTGGGCCACCATGAATAATGCTGCAATGAACATAGCGGTACATATATCTTTCATTGTTCACAATTATAATAGTATTTAAACAAATATTCCTATAGCTAAGACTTGGATATGGAATTAGTATTTTAAAAGTAGTTATGCCCTAGCTGGTTTGGCTCAGTGGATAGAGCACTGGCCTGTGGACCAAAAAAGTCCCAGGTTCAATTCTGGTCAATGACATGTACCTAGGTTGCAGGCTCCTGCCCAGCCTGGGTCCTGGTCGGGTGTGTGCAGGAGGCAGCCAATCGATGTGTTTCTCCCACATCGATATTTCTCTCTGTGTTTTCCACTCTCTCTTCCACTCTCTAAAAATCAATGAAAAAATATCCTCAGACGAGGATTAAAAATAGATAAATAAAGTTCTTTGTCAACATATAGAGAAGATTAAAAAAAAAGTAGGCACATAATTAAGGTTTCTTATACATGCTGTCAAATGTTAATTTCCGAGGTTTCACATTTCTTCTCACCCCCCTATAAAACTGGGCATTATAAAAAAAAGTCTCTGCTTGCATAAGATGTATTAAAATGAAACATAGTTGTTTATAGTTGTATTTTATTGATTATTATCACCATGTCCCTCCTCCCCACCAGAGCGGTCTGCCTGAGTCAATGTTTATGTATAAAAAAGGGACACTGAGTTCATACAGGTAAAGTGACAGAAGGACACGGCTCTCCTCCTTGGTTTGGGAGAAAAAGGAATGAGAATGGGTTCATCAGAGGCTAAAGGGGACCAAATGAAGCCGGCAGGAAACCTCTGAGTTCGGGGGCTACCTCATTCGCCATGGGAGCTCAGGAACTCAGTGGAGGAGTGCCGTTGAAGAGGTTTCAGACCTTCGAGGGGCACAGTGAGGTGGTTTCTGCTGAAAAACAGAAGACGGAAGCCAACTGCTGTTGCCCAAGTGCGAGGCTGTCACTGAGGCAGGGACGGAGAGCAACAGAGAGGACTCAGTTCCTTATTCCCCCAGCCTCCCCGCTTCCCTGTGTGCCCATCACTGGCAGAGCCTAATGTAGCCGGATGTAAGGGCAGACACGTGGCCTGCAGAGTTCAGCTCCGACAGCACTAAGCAGGGTGCAGCAGGGCAGTGCAGTGGGCAGAATGCGAAGATGGGCCCATGATTCTCCCTCCCACGTGTACATGCCTTGTAGGTGACTCCTACCCTGGAGTGTGGGCAGATCCTGAGGATGTGGTGGGGCAGTGAGCCCCTTGGTTAGGTTACATGATATGGCAGAGTGATGGGATAGTCACTCCTGTGAGTTCATTGCTACATAGGACTCAGTCACAGCTGACTGGAGAGGGACTGGAAGTCAGAGAGGCAGCCTCTCCCGCAGCCTGGAAGAGAGCAAGAATCCAGCTGTGAACTGCCCAAAGGGGCCACATAGCAAGGAACTGCATGCAGCCTGCAGGAATTGAGAGTGTCCCTGGCCAACAGCTAGCAAAAAGACACCCTCAAGGACCTCAACCACAACCTGCCAATACAGTAACTTGGAAGAGGACTCTGAGCTCCCGGTGAGAACCACAGTGCTGCTGACACCTTGATTACAGCCTCGTGAGACCCTGACTCCTGACCAGGCAAAATGTGAACTAACCAATGGGTGACATTGTAAGGCACTGAGTTTGGGGTCATTTGTTACACAGCATTAGACAACGAACATTGCCGTGTTTGAAACTGAAAGACAATAGTTTCATAACCTGAATATCTATTGAATTTGTAGCCATAGAACTAAAAAGACCCCCACCCCAATTGGTAACTCAGATAATAACCTGGACGGAGCAGGCCAATTCAGAGTGGTTGGCGGCTGCGGACATTCAGACTGGATATTCAAAATGTAAAGTCCATGGCGTGTAAATGCTAGCTGTGCTGCCAAGATCTTAGAGATGGAAGGGGAGTTCTGCAGGAGACCCAGGAGGAAGGGAGAATCTGCTCGGAGTGTGGGATGCAAAGATGAGGTGAGCCTCTCTGGGGAAGCAGTGCCGAGTGCAATGACTCATCCTCGGTTTTTTTTAAAGCAGAGCAGGAACGCCGAGGGACCCCTTCCTTTTCAATGGAAGGTTTTCCAGTCTACCGGGAAAAATGTGCATATAAGTCACTGCTGCAATGTCCCAGGTATACGAACACCGTTGCCCAATTTACCGAATGCTTCTGAGCTCATTGGTCATAGGAGAGAGGAGAGAAGCAGCAGGAGGAGTAAGAGAAGAAGCCTGCAGAGCATCATGCTGATCTCACAGGCGGTAAGGAAGGAAGGAGGAGTGAGTATGCGAAGCTGCCCGTGGCCTGAAGCAGTCTGGCTCCCTGACAAAGCCAGTCAGCGCCGTCCTGAGCCTGAATCCCGCAGGGAAGACCCACCTCCACTGGCCCAGCTCAGCCATGGGCTGGGAGCCTGAGGTGAGGATGGTCTCAGGTGAAAATGCCAGCCGATTGGAAGATGTCGCTGTTGGAGGCTGTCTGCCCAGCTACCTCCAGCCCGGAAACTTCTAGAGGGGCGATCAGAAAGAGAGAGGACCTCCACCGCCAACACAAATACCCTTTGTGGAACTCATTTAACATGCAGTTACCCCTGGAGGAGTAAGAAAGCCGGGAGGGCGGCACAGTTCCTCATGGAACTATCGCCCGTGATGTGGGACAAAAACGATGTAGTAAAGAAACACTGCACTGCCTCACCCGTGGACACAGACAACAGGGTGGTGAAGGCCTGGGGGGAGGGATGGGGGCGGGCCAGAAGGGGTCAATAGGGGAAAAAAGAGGGTCATATGTAATACTTTCAGGAATAAAGATTTAGTTAAAAAAATAAAATTGGCTTAAATATTGAAGGAAAAAAAAAGAAACACTGCACTGAAAACTTCTGGAAAGAAGGGCATGTTAGTCTCCATATTGATGATTCAAACCAAAAGTCTTAATCCCCCTAATAAAAACTGAATTAGAAATTAGAACCAAGAGCAAATGCCTATTTTTAGTTAGGCCAAATAAATAAGAACTGCTTCTGATCTTGCTTGGGTCTCTGACGAGTGAAGCAGGAAAGCCTGCTGATGCAGTGAATTCTCATCACCAAGCTAAAGTGCAGCTGCCCTGAAACCACAGCGGCCACCGTCCTTTCTGACCTTAAGAAGAGAGGTAAGACGGGGTCCTCTGCTCAGACTGCTGACCCAAATCCAGAGGACAGTTAAGCCGTGGTTGATATTGGTGGTGGCTTAGGGTGGGACATTGCAAATCTCTGAAAATGAAAATACTTACTGTGTCTCTCATTTTACCTTGACCAATAATTCACTTTCCTTGGGTTCTGTAACTATGCTGAAGGGGTATGTAAGTGGAGGAATTTTCCAAGGGGAATCTAAAAAAACATTAATAATGCTTGTTTATTAAGCTGAGTGGCATTGAAAGATAATGATTATATATATACTTTTTTATATGTGAACTATCTCTCTCTCCCACACACACACACACACACACACACACGAACAGAAGACATGTGGTAAGTGACACGGCGAGCCCACAAGGAGCAGGATGATTTATGTGTCAGGATCCCAGAAAAAGCTCTGGAATTTGAGGCACCAGATTTCTATGAAATGTAGGTTTGATAGATAGAAGTAAATATATGAAAACTGACTAAGAGTCTTTATAAGGCACATTTCGACCCTCAGATCTTTCCCATACCTGGTACAGCCAGGAATCACCACTCCCAGCAAAACTCTAGCTGCCCCCATGACCTCTCCACATGCATATATTTTCCTGTCAGGAGAGAGATTTATTCTTCAGAAAATGTGAGTAAGCCAGGGTCCAGAATTAGAATTAGGGAACAGCACAGCTGATAACAAGTGTATGAAAAGGACCTTTCAAAAAAAAAAAAAAAGAATTAGAGAAACAGTCCTCAGAGACACTAACTGGTTAACTCCTTCCCTTCCCTCACACCTGCCCCCTCGGATATTAATTTGAATAATTTCCCTTTGAGAAGAGAATTCGATTGGCCTAAGAGAAAAGGCTGGGTGATACTGACATTTGGGAGTCCTCTCTACGAGGGATTTTAGCCTGATAACCCTTTCCCGAATCTACCTATTGACAAGCCAAAGCACTTCAAATTGAATTTTAGCATCCCACCCCACTGTTAAATGGAAATTCTGAGTAGGCAGTCAAGGCTCTATAGAAAGATAGGAATCAAAACATTCAGAAAAACAGGCCTTAAAGAAGAGAGCGCTAATGCGAGTAACAGAATGGAACTAAAACCAAAATTAAACAGAAAAGTTATTTTCAGAGAATATTGCTTTTGTAAATTGAGAACAGAACAATAAATACAAAGTTTGGAAGCAAGACTTGGGGAAGTCTTCCATTATATAGAGTACAACTGCCAAGAGCTGAAAAGCAGGAGGGAAAAGACCAGATACTGGAGAATCAGTCTGTGAGGCTGAACATTTCAAAGCGGGCCGCTCCAAAATAAAATAAGGGAGAAAATGAAAAGGAGGAAATTATCAAAGAAATAAGAAAATTTCCTAGAATTGAAGAACTTTTTTTTTTTTTCATTTTGCAATGGTCCATGGATGGTTATTTCAAACACACACACACACACACACACACACACACACACACACACACACACAATGACATCATATAACATTTTAGAATCCGAGGCGGGTGGAGGGTGGGAAGTGAACAGCTTAAAAGCTTTGGGAGAGAGAGAAAAAGAGACACAAAGAGAAAGGTCAAACACCAAGCATCAGCAATCCCAATGAGGTCAGACTCTCAACAGCAACAGTGGATGCTCACAACTAGGAGGCCATGTATTGCACATAGAAAGTCAGTTGATAATGTTAAGAATAGAAAAAAATAATAAAAAAGCACTAGACACACAGAAGTAAACCATGTAAAATTAAAACAATCAAATGATTTGCACGCGGTTGCCCAAGGGAGTGGACTCAGGGGTAGGAAAAGAGAACACAGCTCTGAGACTGTCCTGTTTTGTTATGGCTTGGCTCAAACGATGGATATGTGTTCCTGTGATAATATTAAAATATAAAAGAGAACAATATGAGAAATTCCCACCCAAATTGGTTTCTTTCTAATAAATGTTATACTTCATTTATATTTAACCTTTGGAATCATAAAAAATATTTTCTTCCTTATCTCCCCTCATTTATTAAACATCATATCATCCATCTGATAAATTATTAGAACACTTTGAAATCATTACATAGTAATTGGATAAAGAAGTTAGTTTTTCCTCAAAAATCATGTCTTTTCTTTTTAAAGAGATTTTAGTGTAGTGGGAATGCAGATTCAGACTGGCAAGTTTAGATGCTCACCCTGTGACTTGGGGAGTTACCTATCTTTTTAATTCTGTTTCTGCATCTAGGAAGTGAAGTTTTGAATGGTACCTAATTTATTGGGTAATTGTAATACATTGAGTTAACATATGTAAAGTTTTAGAAAAGTACCTGGCATGTAGTATGCTTTCTACAAATGAAGTTTTGATTGTTAACACTAGTCTACTTTTTAATTCAAGCTTAATAGTGATTTCTGTGCCTTCATGAATCATAGGCATACATTTAAAGTAGGAACACTAATTTCTCTCTCTTTCTCTCTCTCTCTCTCTCAAACACACACGCACACACACACACGGCCCTGGGATGTATCTATTAGAAGCACAAGCTAGTTTTCTTGGCATACAAACCTCTGCTTAGGTAATATGGATATCTAAACATTTCACTTTTATGATCTGATTTTAATAGTGTTTGTAACATAGGCAAGATTCTTTATGCTCCATTACAAATCCTCTTAGTTTCGCTTTGAGATCTAGTGTTAGAATCTGTGAAATCGGTCTGGTTATCATATTAGTTTAAAACTATTTTTTTTTCTGAGATATAAAATGAAGGTGTAAAGGTACCTGTTATCTTTTCCTTTATTCCTGGCTGAAAATTTTATTTCCAATTTTGGGCTCTGAATAAAACCCATTCTCGTTATATCATATGCTTTTTCAATCAACAGTATTTGTTATTGGTTGTTTTTAAGACATGTCATTATTCACATGAGAAATATAAAGAAGTTTAAGACAAGTTCATTTTTTTAGACAAGTTCTTAACCCTTACTGAGCTGATAGTCAAATAGAAGAAAAACAAATGTGTCAAACTATTACGAATTACAGATATGCCACTGAAAAGAATATGCTTAATTTCTAGTTGCACCAGGAAAGTAAGTGGAAAGACAGCAGTGAAATGGTTGTTTTATGTTGTAATGCCAGTTTATAATTATGTCAAAGGAAAAATACTCGGTATATAAGCTATAATCTTAAGATGAATGTTTTAAAAAAGCTTGGTACTTTGCTTCACTTCAGGATAGCTATATTTTGGTTCCAGGTTACACGTTTTCTAAAAACCTGCCCATCTTATGTGTACGTGGAGTGGGAGGAGGTTTGGGGAAGGGAAGGCAATACTACTGAAGCCTGCTGCTGATGCATTACTTTGGAGACTGGATTTCAGCTTAAGCAAGGTCTCCTTTAATTCTTCTGATGTAACACCAAAGATTTAAAAAGACATATTTCTTCTCCAACAGAGCCTGAGTGGGTGGGCATCAGGATATCGTCAAAACAATTTCCAGTGTGTGTTTATGTCAGGTGATTTTCAAACTACATCAAAATAATAATAATTATACATTCCATACATCTCCCTCCCCAGTATATTTGGTCAGTATATTTAGGGGACTTTTGTGGGCCCTGAAAGAGAAATTTGGAGCTCACCAGCTCAAACCACCGTCTTTTAGGTCTCTCAGCCTTGCATGAGCTACTTCCTTTCCCTAAGATTTTCACCTTCATTGTCCCCTTAATCTTTTGGCCTCCAGTTAGACATCACTTTCTTGAAAGAGCTTTCACTAACCCGTTCCATGTCCCAACCATAATTCTCACAGCAACCGTCGCGTGGCTCCATTAGAACCCTGCATTGCTCTAACTGCCTCCTTACCAAGCTGTATGTTCCCTCCGGACTCACCTAATCAGGTCCTTTGTCTGGTTGAGTCATTTTGATACATTTGAGAAACTTAGTTATCTAAATGACAAAGGACCATCTGTCATCATCCAGTGGCTTACCTAATAGGTTCTATGATAATTTCTTCAGTAGCCTTATATTTGCATTTTATATTTGTAGGCTGTATCAGTCTGATGAACACTTGGAATGTTGTCATTTTCTTCTTTCTTTACTATCTCGTTGTACTTGGCACAGTGGGGACCTTGAATTTGTGGCATGTTAGTCATGTCTGTGTAAAGGATATATTTCCTTTACACAGACATGACTTAAAGCTCCAAGAAAACAGAAAATCTATTAGCAATCCCCCATACATTGAAGACATGCTTAAAAAGAAAAAAAAAAACATTTGTGAGCAACATGTAGATGTTGATTGGACTTCTATTCTCCGAGTTGGTTATGTTTAGCCTTCTTAAACCTAAACAGTAATGTTGAACATGCTGAGTTAACTTAATGGGTTGTCTGCAAGTCCAAGCACAAACATCAGATTTTCTACATGCCTAGTAGACGGTAGTTGGTCTCCTCTTTCCTGCCTTATAACCAGCACAATGCAAGCATGCTGTCATCAGGTAAAACAGCTATGCACCTAATTTCTCCCCTTGTTTAGGGCCATAGGTAAGAAAAAACAAAAGTCTCAAAGGTCCTTGGTAAGTTGTGTGTGAATGTGACTGCACGACATTGGCAGCCTCTGAGTCATGTCTAAGGGCCCAGAATGTCTGACTGTAGTGTCCATGCGGCAAGAAGCAAACTCAGCAATGTACCAGTTGAGCTTTGTTAGATGGCAGAGTGACCTGCTGTTTTTCCTAGAACAGTCTGACATGCCTGTTAGTTACATCAAGGCGCTGATTAAAAGTGTGATTAATTAAGGCTTGGTGAGCACTGCTCATGATGTTCTGTTTGAAAAGTGAAATGACTCAAAGATGACTTTTAATGTGATTAAAATTAGTGACATAGTCCTAGTGATGTTCTAAACCAGTGGTAGACTCACCCAGAGCTTTCTCAAGCTGTTAAGAATTGAAGCTGAAGTCAGTGACAGCAACATGATCTATGATTAGCTTCACGATGACGTGTTTCCCAAATCCATGCTTCAAGACAGGGTGACATTATTTACGGGTATTTGTAATGGTGAAATTTTAAAAGCACAGAAAAAAAAAGATCATCAGCTATTATCCAAATTAATGAAATGTAAAATGATTGTACATATAACTAGGCTTGGCAACTGTGTACTGGTCACATGTAATAAAAGCAATGAAAGCTATGGCTGCTGAAGGAGATGGTCAGCTTGTCCTAGTTAGGAGTCACTAAAGGCAATAAATAATTCTGAAATAAACTGTGAAAAACACAATTATTGACTTCCTTTGAACTCTGTGTTATCAACAAATGTAATTCTTTAGATCTTTTTGCTCATTAAAATGCATTGAAAAAATTATTGATACTTACTATTTGAAGATTAAGGAAAAAAAAACCATTAAAATAACTGATTTGTCCCACTTAATTTTGTTCTCCAAGTCAGCACCATGCCTTTTACTTTGTTGTGTGTGTCTCTAGCGAATTCTATCTTTTGCATTTAACATAATGTGTGGTATAAACACTTTATCCATCAGTTTATTCAAGAGTTACTGAACACCTACTATGTGCAAACATGATGATAAGTGGTGCTGACCCACTGGTCAACAAGATGTAGTACCTGACTTCTATGAGTTTGGAGGGGACATACAGTCAAGGTAAAGAAGCAATTTCAACAGCATGAATTCAGGGTCCTAAGAGGGACAATAAGGGGTGTTGTGAGAATTGTGGTTGGGGATTGGAAGTGATTAGGAAAACCTCTGTGAAGGAAGTAATCTAACTTGGGGTCAGAAGGTTACGAGGACAATGAAAGTGAAGTAGATTTCAGGGAAAGGACTGAGGGACTATTAGAAATTTGGTTAGCTCCATGTTGAGAGCACTGTAACACTTGAGAGGCAATTTGTTATATTTCTTTTCACTGACAACAGGAAATTAACAGTGATATGACATAAATGAAAGCATCATTTGATTTGATCACTGTTACCTTTAAAATACCATAATTTGAATGTGTATTTGAAGTATGCAAATGTATTTATTCCTATTAGATAGGATGGAATTCATGTTAGGTAGGATTGATGGTGATGGTAAAATTAATTTTATCTTGATCACATATATTATTTTTCTGCTTAAACCTCTGCTTAAGTCCTGTGAGTAAATCTCAATGTTCTTGCAAGGGTACAGTATAACTAGGACTTAGGACATGTCGACAGAGATTAGGCATGAGGGATTGGGCTAGAGAGTTAGGCAAGGGCAAAATAACAGAAGCTGTTACTCTTGGGAGTACAGACTTTATCCAGGAAGGATGTGACATTGATTTTTTGTTGTTGTTCTTTGCTGTATTAGAAAGATCACCTTAACAGCCATTGGCAAATGGAGAGGAGGGGAAAAGATTTGTAGTAGGGTGAAGTATAGGAGATTGCTATCTATGAAATATGAGGAGAGTCCAAACTAAGGACATGGAAGGGTAAATGAGGAGGAAAGGAAAAATATGGGATACATAAGGAAGACAGAATTGAACATGTGACATGAGCAAAAGAAAGTTGTCAATGAAAACTGGGTTTTTGGTTGGGAGACCAGGTGAATGCCAAAGATATTAGTGTTGGGAACAAGGAGCATCATGGTCAGAGCAAAGATATGAATTCAGTTTGGGCAGCGTTTGACATACTGGGGCAGATCTTTCCTAGAAGTGGAGAGGCTGCTGTGTCAATGGAAGAGAGATGATGTTTGAAGTAGTGGATTGCACATGATGAAGAAAGAATAGCCCCAGCTGGTTTGGCTCAGTGGATAGAGCATCGGCCTGCAGACTGAAGGGTCCCAGGTTCAATTCCGGTCAAGGGCCTGGGTTGTGGACTAGATCCCCAATGAGGGGTGTGCAGAGGCAGCTGATCAATGGCTCTCATCATTGATGTTTCTATCTCCCTCTCTCTTCCTCTCTGAGGTCAATAAAAATATATTTTAAAAATAAAATAAAATCAATCAATATATAACATTCCTCTTCTGCAAAGTTTGAAACCAATGTGGAGCTAAACACATTTTCCAACCAGATGGAAAATGCTGTTTTCAATTTGTGGTTAATTGAATCCCCATATCAGAAGGGCAGCCTCATTTGAGTCTTTTTTTTTCTTTCTCTAATTAAAAAAAATATATTGTTGAGATTATTACAGATGTCCTTCTTATTCCCCCTCATTGCCCCCCTCCACCTGGTTCCAGCCCCACCCCAGGCCTTCACCACCCTATTGTGTGTGTCCATAGGTAATGCATATATGCATATAAGATCTTTGGTTAATCTCTTCTACCCCCACCCCTTCCCTTTGAGAACTATCAGTCTGTTCCTTTTCCATGCCTCTGATTATATTTTATTCATCAGTTTATTCTGTTCATTAGATTTCTTATTCATTTATTTTGATTCTTAGATTTTTAAATTTTTCTTGTCTGTGAAGCTCTTTATCTGACCTCAATTTTAAATGATAGCTTTGCTGGGTAGAGTAATCTTGGTTGTAGGTTCTTGCTATTTATCACTTTGAATATTTCTTGCCACTCCCCTTCTGGCCTGCATAGTTTCTGTTGAGAAATTAGCTGACAGTCATATGGGTACTCCCCTGTAGGTAACCCTCTGCTTTTCTCTTGCTGCTTTTAAGATTCTCTCTGTGTCTTTAGTCCTTGGCATTTTAATTATGATGTGTCTTGGTGTGGTTCTTGTTGGGTTCCTCCTGTTTGGGACTTTGTGTACTTCCTGGACTTGTAAGTCTATTTCTTTAGCTGTGAGCACAGTCCTACTGTAGTTGAGACTTGATTGCTGTTGGTGTCACTGGGAGGAATTGACCTCCAGGCCAATTGGCTGTGAGGACTAGCTGCCACTATAGCGGGAAAGCTGCTGTGCAGGAGACACCCTTATGGACTCAATATCTTGCCTTCTCTCCTCCTCTGGCACCCCCAGAATGTGAATGTTTGTATGCTTGAAGTTGTCCCAGAGACTCCTTACACTATCCTCACATTTTTGGATTCTTTTTTCTTTTTGCTCTTCTGGTTGGGTGTTTTTTGCTTCCTCATATTTCAAATCATTGATTTGATTCTCAGAATCCTCCATGCCATTGTTGAATCCCTGTATATTATTCTTTATTTCAGCCAGTGTATGCTTAATTTCTAACTGGTCCTTTTCCATTTTTGGGAGGTTTCTAGAAGATTCTTGAGTAACCTTATAACTATGGTTTTGAACTCTATATCCAGTAGTCTGCTCTCATTGATTTCTTTCATTTGCAACAGGCCTCCCTCTGTTTGTTTCTATGAATTGGGTAGAGTTCCTATGTCTCCTTGAGTTGGTAGAGTGACCTTGTATAGTAGGTGTTCTATAGGGCCCAGTGGCTCAGCCTCCCCAATCACCTGAGCTGGGAGCTCCAGATGCATCCCTTTGTGGCCTGTGAGCACAGTCTTGTTGTAGTTGAGACTTGATTGCTGTTGGTGTCACTGGAGGAATTGATCTCCAGGCCAGTTGGCTGTGAGGAGTACCTGCACCTACAGTGAGAGAGCTGTTATGCAGGAAACACCTCTATGGAGCAGGACTTGCTTCAGTGGGACTTTGGTGCTCACTGAGTCTGCCCCACGAATGTGTTGCTTGGATGTATAGATATGTAATCTGGTATGGTCTGAAGATGTCCACTGGGAGCATTGCCTCTAGGGCCTCCAGGGAGGTGCAAAGCCAGCCACTGCCTGGGGGCACACTGCAGGAGCTAAGATTTTACCCTGAGCAAGGAAAGGCCTTTCATATGCAAAAGCTGCGGCATGCAGCTTGGGTGGGGTTGTAAATTGGATGAGGTAGGATTTTAGGGAATCACCAGGGTGGAGTAAACAGAAATGGCTGCCAGTCAGCCCTGCGACTGGGGAGGTCCCAGCACAGGGAGAATGATCCCTGTGAGCACCTCCATCTGGGAGAGAGCCGCCCCCAAGTTCCTGCCGATGCCAGACAATCCAGTTCTTCCTTGTATGTGTCTGTGTCCCCCAGTGCCTCACCATGTTGCTGGAGCTCACAGGAAACAGGACCTTGTAAGTTCAGTTTGTGTGCCTGCCTTTTAAGAGGAACAGCTGGGTCTCCACCAGCCTCTGTGTCATGAAGCCCATAGTTCTTATTGCCTGTAAAGACTTCTTTTCCCAGCTCTGGGACCCTGGGCTGGAGGTCTGGTGTGGGGCTGGGACCTCTTGCTCCTCCAGGCAGCCTCCACATAGACAAACTCCTTCCTGATTAAAAAAGCAGCACATGTGGGTGCTAGACCAGCCCGCTCTGTGCCTCTGCACCTCCTACCAGTCTCAGTGTGCTTTCTTCTTTACTTCTCTAGCGGTTCTGGATGATGGTTGTTCTGTATTTTAGTTGTAATTTTGATAGGGTTGTGGGAGGCGGCGAGTATAAGCGGGCACCTACGCTGCCATCTCCTGAGAAAAACCCTCCATTGACTCTTGAACTTTATGGAGCTAGGAGCACTGACTCTCCTCCCCAGCCTCCACCCCCAGCAGTCAAAAATCCTTATGTAAGTTTTGACTCTACAGTCAGTCCTCCACATCCCCAGGTTCCAACCAATCAAAAATAGTATTTTCCGTAGTGGCTGGGAGTTCTCAGTTGGGAATCTGCTGTTGGGAATGTAAAAGTACGTTTCCATTGTTGCATCCACAGTTGGTTGAATCAGCTAATGCGAAACCGAGGTGAAGTGCCACTGTTTTGAAAAAAAATCTGCGCTAATTGGACCTACGTGGCGCAAATCCCTGATATTTAAGAAAAACCAGAACGAAACAGTTGCTTATCCTGATATCAACATGGAAAACAAGGTAAAGAGACCTTTAATGTAAACACCCTTAAGATCTTGATTCAATTTCCTGTTTTTCGTTATTAGATCCAAGTACATTGTAGACATAGCCTTTCACACTCAATTTGACCTGGATGGTGTTAAGTAGACTGAAGAAGGTAAAAAAAAAAAATCTAATTTGGTTGAGTACAAAGACCAAATGAATTGTGTAATCTTGATATTTTTATTGTACTTTGTACAGTAATGTGAGAATGTGAGTTGAGACTTCAATATCAAGAGATCGGGATTTGGATCTTGCCTTTGCCTTACAAAATTAAATAACGTTTCCAACCCTAGTCCTTTTATAATGAGGCTAATAATATATACATTCTACACAGTATCCTGCAGTGGTACTAGAAGGATGCTATGAATCATGAACCTTTGAGCTAGGGATGGAGACGCTCTGAGCCTCATTATTACCATCACTGTCAGCTGGGGATGCCAGTAAAATCACCATCTTGTGAACTACATATCCCCTGGATCTTTCCTGCTGTGAGGAATTGGGAAATCAGTCAGACGTCCTATTAATTCTATGAAATATCTGTTTTGAAGAACCCTGCTGTTTCAATTACAGGGCTTAAGTGCAAGATCCAGACATCTTCACATTGAACCGTGTGTTAGGGCCAACATGTTGAAATCTTCTGACTTATTGAAAACACAGCTCCAAGTTATACTCAGTGAGGTAATAGTTTCCTTCATTGTGGTGCAGTGCGTGCTGCCCTTTAGGTGCTGCACCTGGGCCATCTGTTTGCAGTTTCTTCTGCTGGTCCCACTTGGAAATTCCAAGATGGTATACACCTCCTTAATTGTTTCTTGACAGACAAGAAGACCACAGCAGGCTCTGGTCTCCTGAAGCGGAACACAGTCTTTTAGGCATTTGTAATTTACTGCATCCCGAGTCTCTGAAAACCTTTGATACAAATATCGGTACATTTTGTCATTTCCATAATTTCTCTACCTGCCAGATTTTAACTTATAAGCAATAGATGCATCTTGACTGTATAGAAACGTAGCAACAGTATACAGTCTAGGGTTTTTAAGAATGTGCTAGAAAAGGTGCTGATGGCTGTGGTAATAAAATAAGAGTGTAAAACTGCTTACTTATCCATTTTATGTGGTTTCTGCTACTCTGTGTTCCCACGTAAATACAACAGAGCACTCAGCTTTTATTAGGAGACCATTTGGCTTGTCATTAATTGTATTGTGTCATTAAGCATTCATTAGTCAATGCAAGCCAAATGCAATAGCCCTCATGACGAAGCCACACATGTAATGTTTACAAAAAACAGGTTATTTTAGAATAGAAAGGCCCCTTAAAAAAACAACAATGTCAGGTTTTAAATGACATCATGTAAGAAAAATGCTAATTATCATCATGATAGTGATGGGCTTGATTCTTGCTCCCAAGTCTCGGGAAATATTCTCATATAAATCCATCACCTCCCATTTCTGCAAAGTCCACCACAACCATCAGCTAAATTGGCCCAGAGGCAGACTTTCTGGAGAGAAAGGCCAGAGGTTGAAGATCTTTGTCCGTCTCCCTAATTCAATAATAAAATAACCTATTTTTTAAAAAATATATTTTATTGATTTTTTACAGAGAGGAAGGGAGAGAGACAGAGAGTTAGAAACATCGATGAGAGAGAAACATCGATCAGCTGCCTCCTGCACATCTCCCCCTGGGGATGTGCCCGCAACCCAGGCACATGCCCTTGACCGGAATCGAACCCGGGACCCTTCAGTCCACAGGCCGACGCTCTATCCACTGAGCCAAACCAGTTTCGGCAATAAAATAACCTATTTTTTTCCCTCCTTGGAGAAGAATGAGGAGGAGCTGGAGAGAAACTGGAAGTGTTGCTCTAGGCCAGTGGTCGGCAAACTCATTTGTCAACAGAGCCAAATATCAACACCACTTCTTCAAAATAGACTCGTCCAGGCCGAAAACTGACTTCTGTGCATGGGCCACGAAGTTTCAATCGCACTGTACGTGCCCGCCTGCACATGGTGTTTTGTGGAAGAGCCACACTCAAGGGGCCAAAGAGCTGCATGTGGCTCTGGAGCCGCAGTTTGCCGACCATGGCTCTAGGTGAAATTCCTTTACATGGAAACATAAGGCCTAGATAAGTGTCTCTCCAGTAACCAACAGAGCAGAGCAGAGAAAGAAAAGGCAGGCCAGTAATGTGGGGATGACCCCATTTGCCTCTGGGTTCCCGTACTATCACCCCAGAACTCCGGAACAGGTCCTCACCTCATCATGTGTGTATCTTCATAGCTTTCGGTTATTTGTATCTCCTGCTTGTCCTCTCTTTAGCTCATGAACTCTGAGGAGTCATCATAGTATCCCCAGTCCTCAGCTCAGTGCCTGGCACTCGGTGCAGGTGGGGCTGAGAAGATAATGGGTGTTTCCTCCATTTCCCTCCATAACACGCTTAGAAATGGCTCCTCATCACGTGATAATAATTGGATAGTAAAATTTCATTTCTCCACCTAACTAGGTATGACCTTGGGTTGTCATTTAGTGTTTGCTTTTTAACCCATAGAACATTTAAGATACGTCCTGGCTTTAAAATCCCGACAGTCTAAATATCAAACATGTCCTTCCATATATTTCATTATTAGTCAATTGGAATTTGCTCTTCAGTGAGTTTAGGACAGTGATGGAGAACCTTTGGAGCTCGGCGTGTCAGCATTTTGAAAAACCCTAACTTAACTCTGGTGCCATGTCACATATAGAAATTTGTTGATATTTGCAACCATAGTAAAACAAAGATTTATATTTTTGATATTTACTTTATATATTTAAATGCCATTTAACAAAGAAAAATCAACCAACAAAATGAGTTCGCGTGTCACCTCTGACACGCGTGTCATAGGTTCGCCATCACTGGTTTAGTAGGTCAAAACCATTTTTCTTCATATTCCTTTAGAAGGAAATACATAAACATCTCCTGTAGTACTTATGCTCTTAGAAAACAAACAAGGAAAGTGACAGTTTTACTCTATGGGCTCAGCACTTTAGGATTATCAATAATGTTAATGATTACATCAAGAGCACTCAAATCCTTTAGTAGAGGATTTTTTAAAAATTGATTTTAGAGAAAGAGGAAGGGACAGTGGGGGAGAGAGAGAGAAACATTGATGTGAGAGAGAAACATGGATCAGTTGCCTCCTGTAAACCCAGAATCAAACCCACAACCTAGGTATGTGCTCCGATCAGGATTTGAACCTGCACCCTTTTTGATATACAGGACGATGATCAATCAACCGAGCCACCCAGCTGGGCAGTAGAGGATTTTCTTCTAGAATTCCCTCAGTTGGCATATTAGAGAATTATCCTCTCAGATCATAGAGCCTGGATCTGATTTTGCTGAATTTTTTCCTGAGTAGTTATTATTTCCTCCTACCTTCATCTTCATCTCATTCTTCTCCACTTCCTCCCCCCTCTCTTTTTCCTTCTCCCTCTCTTTTTCTGTTATCATTAAGTCTGAGGGCTCTACTCACTTCATTCATTGCAAAGTCACACTTGGATTACTTTTGGGCACCCCTGTTACTTGTGTTAGTTACTTGTGGGCTGCTTGCAGCCTTGCTAATGTTTCCATTTTTTTCCTTTGAAAGCATGGTTATCCCTTATTCTTTACAGAGAGCTTCATTGCCTGCAGAAACCTCATCCCTGTAATTCTAGGAGCCTTTTACTTCCCTGGGTACTTCTGACCTGAATTTTGGCCAACTGTGTCTTACAAAGTCAGCAGGTTTCCTCCAAATATTATCATTAAGTGTTTCCTGTGTGAAACCCTGTCCTTTCCAATGTACTTGGAAGAAGGAAATAGCAAAAACAACGTGGGTATTTATATAGGATCTTTTCTTCTTACAGCCAACTGCTTGCGAATCCTTAGACAGTTTCAGTGGAAGTAAGAAAACTGCTGATGGTGCTGGGCAAATAGGGGCTAAGATGTTTGAAGTCTGTTCTAATGTTCCAAAGGGAGTGATCAGACTTGCGTGACCTCCACAAAGCCTTTTGAATTAATTCCCCTATGGCAGTAAACTTGAATAAGTTTCAGGAATTCAAGGCATCACCCTGCCCTTTGTACAGTGGAGACATACAAAGCATACAAATTACCACCTAGGTCTTCAGGCAGCGACTGGCAAGGAGCCTATAGTTCTGTAGGGAGCTTAGTCCTGGGAAGGGTTGCGGTAGGGATGGAAAAACTGACAAATGATACCTACTTTCTAGGTCTTACGTGTCTGAAATGGGAGGGTGGGCAAGTTCTCAGAGAAGGAGTAATAATTTTGAGTGGGCATGATGGGTAAAGAAAGGACCAGGAAAAATTTGAAAAGGAACTTTGGATTTAAAATATTATTAGAAAAAAGAAATGCTGACATACAGTAGCATTGTCTTGTTGAAATTAAGAAACTCTTAGAAGACTCAAGAGAAAAAAAAATTTTGGTTTCATTTTATTTCCATGAAAATGTATAGTTTTCTTTTGTTTCGTCAAACTTTTATATTAGCCAAAAAGATATGGTTATTGAGGTCTATTTATTAAGTAATCCTTTTGCCCTCTCTCTAAAATTCTATTTACATTTAGAATAGTTTTGAAAATTTTTAACATGCTTGACTTCTCTCTGTTCTGAGTACATGATTTTTGCCCTAATTGTCGTCAGTTATCTATTCACTTAAAGGGAGATGAAATTTATTATGATAGGAATGTAAATAGAATGACCTGTGAAACCATTAAGCTTTTGACATGCAAAATAGCATTATGCAGTAAGACAATTTCCTTTCATCAGATCATTGTTTGAGAAGGTTTTCTAAACTGTATTTTCCCCTTTTAGAATATCAACTTCCAATCGGTGAAAAATTATCTCACAGAATTCTCCAACTGTGTAGAGAAAATACCCGTATGGGCCGGACGGTAGGAATCACCGAGAAGAACATAGTAGAGGGGAAAGTGGGTCCCCCGTGGTCCTGGGCGTGGGGAAATGGGCAGTCACACTTTGGTTACTTTTGGGCACCCCTGTTACTGGTGTTAGTTACTTGTGGGCTGCTTGCAGCCTTGCTAATGTTTCCATTGTTTTCCTTTGAAAGCATGGTTATCCCTCATCCTTTACAGGGAACTTCATTGCCTGCAGCAGCCTCATCGCTGTAGGCAGTGAGGAATGCACAGCTTCCAGGTTCCTGTGCCCTGGTTTCTTCGCATTAGGAGAAACGCTGAGGAAAACAGCTGCTGCAGCCACATTACATTAGGGCCCCCGGAAAAGAGACTGCAGCTGTGGGATAGCCCCCTGTAACTGGGTTCTTGAGATCATTGAGGGTCTAGGTCTCTAGGAGTAGCTGAGGGTGTGGTGAAGAGCTTTCCTGGGGCATGGTTCCTTGTGGGTGAGAAGATGAAGTGAGGGCTGCAGGGAACACTGCCTGGCCTGGTCTGCATGCCAGTCTCAGCCTTTACAGAAGCTGAATGAGTGCGTGGGAGCCAGGATGTGTCTCAGGAGCGTTTCATGCACAGAGAGTGCATCTCACCGTCAGCATGATATGTGTGCAGCAACGTTGCTGTAGAGACCACAGAAGCAAGAGGGTACTAATGCCCAGACTCGGTCCTTCCCCCTCCATGAGGTCATGTGAATACCCCTCCTGTTTACACACCCAGACACTGGCTACTTGAAAGTCTGTGGTGTGTGTGTTTTCGGAGAGACAATGAGCACTACCAAAGGGTCTACTAAAATCATGAGGTTGGATTAAGTTTAAACTATATTGAGTCTTCCCTCCCACCTACTCCCTTCCTCCTGCCCTCCCGCCAACTCTTTTTTAAAAAATCCTAACCTGAGGATATGTTCCCATTGATTTTTTAGAGAGATTGGAAGGGAGAGGAGAGACTGAGAGAATCATTGATGTGAGAGAGATACATTGATTGCCTTCTGCAGTCACCCCAACCAGGGCTGGGGGTTGAACCTGCAACTGATCTACGTGCTCTTTACTGGAACCGAGCCCAGGATCCTTCAGTCTGAGGGCCAACGCTCTATCCACTGAGCAAAACCGGCTAGGGCTCTCCCTTTCTCCCTTCCTTCCTCCAATAAACTAGTGGTGGGCTTTGGAGGAAAACCAGATTTAATTTTTGTGCCCCCTCTTCTGGGCCAGAACTTCCATCTCTTTTCAGTTATAAACCTCTCTTTCTTTAGGTGTCCTAATGCCACTTTTATGCCTTCTGCCTACGAAAACATCTGATAAACTAGTCAGCAGTAAAGTGATACAAATAATATTTTACTTCTTTTAGAAATATTCACATTTAAAATAAGTCCAGGAAAGGTCCAATGCTTAAAAAAAAAAAAAGAGGAAATAGGAGACTTTCAGGCTCCTTGGGTCAATTGAGCAAAAATTTAGGGGTTGATTTTTTTCTCAGAGCTCAACACACAGGCCGATGTTGAGAAGGCAACTGAAGTACCTTATAAAATGATGGTTATCCATTCCAGACCACAGGAATCCCCATTATTTCTAAAGTTTTCTTTTTCTGTAAAATGCAAAGTATTTGTCTGGGCAACTGTCCGGTGGAGTGGGTCGGCGTCAGCCAGCTGTCAGGAAACAGGTGCCAAGTGTGAGCAGGGAAGGGAAGGATCTGATCAGAAGAGACAGCGCTGGCCCTGGTCTTCTCCCCGGGGGTTTGCAGCGCATCTCACAGGAGGTGTAAGCAAGATTGCCTATTGCTGCCTGCCTGCTGAGAAGCAAACATCCATGTCATCAATCTGGGTGTGGGAGCAGAGAGGGGAGGAGGTTGGAATTGTGGGGGCGGGTGGATACATCTTCAGATATCCTGAGCTCTTTCCCAAGTGAAGGCTGGAGAAGCATGTGATGGTGTGAATCGGGGCTCATTTTCACAAAGCGCAAGTCTGCGTCTGCTCGTTGGCCTTGACTGAGTGTGAAAAATGAATCTGAGCCTTAATGAGTAGAATGACAGTTATGAACGTAATAAGCAGCGTAGGAAGAGTAACGTGGGTGGTTAAATAAATACTTTTTTGTACTGAAGGTGTAAACAGGTGTTCTGTCTAGAATGCATGGAAGTTCCAGGTTATAATGAAGGAGAATTACACATTATGGAAAAAGGACAAAGAGGTCACAGCAGGTTTTAAAAGCAGTCTTAGGCAAAATAACTTTAAGCGATTAGCATATTGCAAAAAAAAGTGCCTTTCCATGGAAGTTATATATTACATAATTAGCACAGACCTAGGACAGCTGGCTTAGAAAAGTGATTGTGTGATTGTGTGAAGTCAGGCTAAAAGACCTGGGTTTAAATTCTACCTCAGCCTCTTTTACTGACTGAATGACTAAAGGCAAATCACCTAAAGTCTCCGTGAGACATTCTCATTTGCAAAAATAGTGCCAACATTTATTATTATAAAGTATTTATTAGACTCTCAGATTTTAACTTATGCAGTGGTTCTCAACTTTCTGGCCCTTTAAATACAGCTCCTCATGTTGTGACCCAACCATAAAATTATTTTCGTTGCTACTGCATAACTGTAATGTTGCTACTGTTATGAGTCATAATGTAAATATCTGATATGCAGGATGGTCTTAGGCGACCCCTGTGAAAGGGTCGTTTGACAGCCAAAGAGGTCGCGACCCACAGGTTGAGAACCACTGGACTAGAGGATCATGAGAGACCCAGGATGAAATCTTTCACCCTGTTCTGCTTGCATTCATGTTAGAGAACCAGGTCTGGTATGGTCTGTTTCCTTATCACACATACACACATGCAGTTATGGAGCTTTAAAGGAGTTGAAGAAGTTCCAGAGAACTGAATTGAGAAATTACTACAGTTCTCAAGTGCTATGAAGGAAAATTGAGCAGAAAAGAGGAATATGAAGTATTGGTAGGGGAAGAAAGGTTATAATTTTAAGTAGTGGCATTTAGGAAAATTCCTGAAGGAGATAAAGGATTGAGCTATGTGAATAGGTGAGGAAAACGTGATGTAGGAAGAGGAATTACAAGTACAAAGGTCCTGGCGTGTTCCAGGAACAATAACGAGACCCGTGCATTGGAAGGGAGTGGACAAGGCAGATTGGACATAGTAGGAGAGGAGAGCATTAGAGAGGACCCAATCAGCCGAGGCCTGGCAGGCCATTCGAAGGAGTTTGGTTTCCCTGTCGCCGAAATGGGATGCTATTACAGGATTTTGGTGGCTCACTTATTTTTTAACAGGATCACGAGGGCTTCTGCACTGAGGAAAGACTGTGAAGGGGCAACAATGAGGACGGGCAAGAAGACCTGTTGCAGTAATCTACACAACAGAGGAGAGCCCTTTGTAGTGAAACAGGAAGCCTGGCAGTTCGCGCTCAGTGGTAGCGGCACAGCGTGCTGACAGATGGAATGCGTGGTCTCAGAGAATGGAAGACTTCAGCGGAGGCCCCTGAAAGGATGGAGTTGACGTGCACTGAAACGGGGGAGACTTTAGGAGGAGAATGTTTGAGAGGGGAGCTCATGGACATGTTAAGTTTGAAATGCCTATTAGACATCTAAGTGAAGTTACTGAGTAGGTGTTTGGGTGTGTGACTCTGAGATTCAGGGGGGATGTTCAGGCTTGGGTTATAAATTTGGGAATTATCAGCATATAGACGCTATATAAAGCCGTAATCCTGGATGAGATCACCCAAAAACAAGTGTAGAAAGAGAAGAGAAATGGTCTGAGGACTCAACCCCAAAGTACATCAATATTAATACAGTGGGGGCAGAGGAGGAACCAGTAATGGAGACAGAGGAAAAATGGCCAGTGAGGTCAGAGGAAAGGTAGGTGAGTGTAGTTTGCCAGACACTTATTGAACAAAATGTTCATGTGGGGGATGGAGCAGAGAACTGTCTCAAACACTGCTGAAAGTCAAGTAAACGCTGGCCATTGAGCACTGAGTTTTAACTACGTGGAGCTAATCTGTGAACTAGGTGAGAGAGGTTTTGTGGGAATGGAAGTTGTAAAATAATAGAAAAAATGTGTATTGGTTTCTGCCTGACTCCTGGCACAGAGCTCCCTCAAATCCTTATAATTTCCCAAGTGCTAAGAATACTAGGAGCATCTTTTGTTGTAATATTTGAGCTGCCAACTCCCTTGGAATTTCCTGGGTGATAGGAGTGTTTTTGTTCTAATGAGGCAACTCAGGGTACTTCTGGATTGGAAGCTTCTGGGTTGGGGAAAACATCCAAACATCTAAAGGGTGGCACACCCAACTCCACGGGGGAAGCCACTTCTGCACCTAGGACCCTCCCAGACCTGACCCCCTGTGTCTTTAACTGGCTGTTCATTTTATCCTTTGTCATGTTCTTTAATATGCTGGGGAACATAAGTGTTTCCTTGAGTTTTGTGAGCTGTTCTAGCAAATGATCAAACCCAAGGAGGAGGTTCTGGTAACTCCGACTTATAGCTGGTCGTCGGGAGTATAGGTGACGACCTGGACTCCAATTAACATCTGAAGTGGGGGGAGGGCACTCTTGTGGGACTGAGTCTGTATTTTGGAATCTGATGCTATCTCAGGTTAAGTATTGTCAAAATTGAATTAAATTGTAGGACACTTAGCTAGTGTCAGAGTATTGTTGTGGGGTGGCGAGAGGGGAACCGCATATATTTGGTGGGCAGAAGTAGCATCATAAATGTAGTAGTAGTGTGAGAGTAAAGGAGACACACAGGATTAGTATGTTCTTCCCACTCAGTAGTTAAAAAGGATGATGGGAGTGGTCTCAAAGAATGAAAAGATGAATATTGAAGACACAAAACTCTTTTGAGGTATTTTGTTGTAAAAGGAAAGAGAGAAATGGAGCTAGAGGATATGTGAGACTGAGGAAAATTTTTTTGTTTAAGATGGGAGAGAAGGGAACACATTTATGTGTTATTGGAATAGATCCAGTACAGAAGAAAAAAATTTTATGTAACGAAGAATTTATTTCATTATACAGAGTAGGGCAAAAGTAGGTTTATAGTTGTGAGTGTGCAGAACACAGTTTATTTTTATAGTAATATTTATTGATTATTGTATTATTTTCCATACGAAAACTGTAAACCTATTTTTGCCCAACCCTATAATTAAAGACAACAAATCTATAGTATCTCCAAACATAAATTAATGAATGGTTACTCTATCATCATCCATTATTTTCATCCTTTCAAATCTATAATTTTATCTTGAACAACTTATAGATGCATTTTTGAATTTCAATTTTCCCAGGTAGAGAGAATTCATTAAAAAAGAAAGGAAGAAATAAGGGAAGGAAGAAATCCAGTGTACTTAAAACTTTTTAGCCAGAAGGAAAATTTGATGGTATTGGAAAGAAATGGGAGAGTCATGAAGCAACGTTTTCAAGTGAGTGAGAGGACATGGGATCTCGTGCACAGATGGAGTGTTTGACCTTTGCTGGGAAAATGAACAGTTTATCCAAAGTTACAGGAGAAGGCAGAGCGTATGGACACAGATGCAGGAAGCTGGGTGGATATAAGCTTATGAAGTTTTTTTTCTGATTACTTCTATTTTCTCAGAGAAACAAGAAGCGTGGTTTTTTTTTTTTTTAAATATATATTTTATTGATTTTTTACAGAGAGGAAAGGAGAGAGATAGAGATAGAGAGTTAGAAACATCGATGAGAGAGAAACATCGACCAGCCGCCTCCTGCTCATCCCCCACTGGAGAAGTGCGCGCAACCCAGGTACAGGCCCTTGACCGGAATCGAACCTGGGACCTTTCAGTCCACAGGCTGACGCTCTATCCACTGAGCCAAACCGGTTTCAGCTAGAAGCGTGGTTCTTATTTGAGAGATTGGAGGAGTGGAAAAGGTGGTGGCCAGAGAAACAGAGAAAGGTTGCCGGGCAGCACGAATGGTCTCCTTGATGCCAGAGAAGCTACCAGGTTGGGCATTTGCTTTTCTCTGACCTAATTCATCTGTGTGGATGCAGGCATGGTACACAGTTGAGATGAACTGTAACTAAGAGTAGAAGTTTGCCAAATAAATATGAAGTAGTAAGAAAGGATTTGAAAGTATATATGCAAAATACTGATTATAATTATCGATCAGAAATTTTAAACTGTTCAAAATGAATAAGGGGATGATGGCGGTGGAGGATAATGAAGATGGTAGATCTATGGACTACAGACCATGGTGGGTCAAAATTTTGCAGAGCTGGGAATTAGAAGGAGTTAGCAAGAAGTAGAAAGTGATGGTTGGTGACTTAAATACTTGCTGTGGAGATTAGAATAAGGAGTTTAGATTTTTATTATTAATTGAGAAGAAGAAGAATGACAAGACAAGATCTGATTTCTTCTTTAAAAAAAAAAAATCCACCCTAGCTGCTCTGTAAAGAATGGGTTATAGGTAGGTTGGGGAATGAGCAACAGTAGAAGGTGATGAAAACTGGAGAGATTTGTGATATATTTTAGAATGAAGTTTATAAAATTTGCTAATGAATTGGATGTGGGGGGTGAGCAAAAAGAGAGAATCAAATATGATTCTTAAATTTTTGGTCCAGCCTCTAGTTGACAGCTGGTGCTGCGGCTGAAAAGGAGTTATTTCCTCTAGGTGGGAAGCAGGAGCTCCCTTTGGAAGACAGTCAGCTTGAGATGTTTATCAGATACACAAGAAGAAATACCAAATAGTGTGCCTACAAATCTGGGGCTCGGGAGAGAGGTCTGGACTGCAGTGTGCGGGGGAGCAAGAACCTGGCGTTTCGATCAGTGGGTCTGCAGGAGCTCACTCAGGAAGTGAGACTTGAAAGAGAAAAAAAGGTTCTGTTAGTTCATCAGTGAGCACGGGGACGAACACAAAAGAGGAATGAATATCTTTTACACAAGTAAAATGCCAGGTTAATAAGCAATTAATTCACCTTTCAAGGATAACAGATGATATCTTTAATTCCTCTAGGAAGAGAAAACAAAACCATCTTCCTGGATGTTGGGCAGCTGGAAAAACTACCTTTGTGCATCCATGAGCTCCTCCCATCCTCTGTGCAACTCCTGCTTTAACCAGGTCAGACCATTACCACTGTCTCTAAGGAACCAACACATTCTAGTGTTTGATGAGTGAATTGATATTTCTTCTCATATTGATGTGTTTAATATGTTGCCCAACCCTGTAGAAGCATGAAGACAAAGGTCAAAGTCTTAGATCCTCAAAAGAAGTAAATAACCTGTAAATAGTGCTGTTAAGATAGTAAGGAAATTGGGAATTGTTATGTATGATTGAAGAACATCTGCAATAATGGTCACTATTGCACATGGAAACTGAGGAATTTTTAGCTTGTCTAGAATTATGAATTGACTGAGAAGTTTTTCATATAAACGCATTGCTCCCTTCCCACACTGCAAATTTACAGTGTTATATTTTTTGAGTGTTTCTTTGGTAACCTACAAGTATACCAATCAAATGTGACTTTGTGGTTAGGTAATGATTTTACTCCAAGGATCTCTAAGAATTTTAGTGATGGATCAACATTTGAGCCTCTATATGGTATATAACAAAGAGAGGGGTAATGAGAGAAAAGATACATTTTGTAATATTCCAAAATGAATAAAAGCCAGAGACCAAAAAAAATCTCAGAGCATAAGCAGCTATAGCTAAAAACTGAAAAATGTGTGCTTACTATAGTTATTTGCTTTGCAATATAATTTTCCCTTTCCTTCTCTTCTTCCCCTATGCTTTCCTCTTCCTCCTCTTCCCTTCTCCCTTCCTTTTTTTTTTTTTTTTTGCTAGAACTTTTCCTGGTCAGAACCATCTATGCATGGATTCAGTAGTGGTTGTTTACTCTTTTTTTTTTTTTTTTCAAGAGGCTCCCTTTTGTTTCATGGTTTTAGCTATGCAGATAACTCAACTCAACAAATATCCACTGTGTACTTATTAGGTATTAGGTATTGTGCATGAGCTGTTATGAAAGAAAACATGTAGAAATATATATATATATGACAGTAAGTTTTATAGCAGAGGGAGATAGGAGTTATAGCATAATGGTTGAGTATGGACTTTGGAGCTAGTCTGTGTGACCCTAGTGTATGATGTTGGGCAAGCTGCTTAACCTCTGTGTACCTCATTGTTATGACCTGAATTGTGTCCCCTCAAAATGCATATATTGACATCCTAACACCCAGTATCTCAGAATGTGACTGTATTTGGAGACAGGGCCTTTAAAGAGGCGATTATGGTAAAAGGCAGTCCTATGAGTGGGTGCCAATCCAATCCAATTAGTGTCCTTGTAAGAAGAGAAAATTTGGACACAGGTGTGTGCACACAGAGGAATGACCATGTGGAGACACTGTGAAGAGACGGCCATCTACAAGCCAAGGAGAGAGGACTTAAAAAAAAGCAACCCTGCCAACACCTTAATGTTGGACTTACAGCCTTTAGAACTGTGAGAAAGTAAGTTTCTGTTTTAAAAACCACACTGTGGCGTTCTGTTATGGTAGCCTGTGATGAACTTTTTTTCAACACCATACGCTTTAACATACCATGCCAATAGTATTCCTTGAAGATAAATTAGGATGTTTTTAGCTGAAAATTACCAGACAAGCTTAATAACAGCCTGTTGGGAAGCAGGTGTTTCCAGGTTTGGTTATTTCGTTGGTTCAGCAATGTCATGGAGCATCCATGTGCTTTCCAGTTTTCCATTCTGCCATCCCCAGTTACTTGAGTCCTTATGCTAGCCCTCCCCAAGGTCCGACACTGTGATCTCATCTGTTATTTCCCAAGGGCCTCATCTTCAAACACCTTCACATTGAGAGGTAGAGCTTTACCACAGGAATTTTTTTGGGTAAAACATTCAGTCTATAACAATACTTTAGACATTTTTATCAAACTCATGAGTATGATGAGATTGGATGGTTAAAAATGTGATGAGGAATCTTTCCTTTATATTATTTCCCCTCTCTTTTGTGTTGGCTCTTGATTCCTCTTGGTTGAAGTCATTATCAGGCAGGCTCTTCTCTTGTGCTGGCAAAGAGCCTCCCTGCAGCCAAGGCTTGCTTGGTTCTGGCATATGTCATCTTTAAAAGAGAAAGTGGCTCTTTCTTGATTGTTTATAGTTAATACTGGAGGTCCGGTGCATGAGATTCGTGCACTGGGTGGGGGGTGGGGGAGTCCCTCAGCCCGACCTGTACCCTCTCGCAGTCCGCAGTCCGGGAGCCCTCGGGGGATGTCCGACTGCGGTGGAGGCAGGAGAGGCTCCCACCACCACCACTGCGCTTGCCAGCCACGAGCCCAGCTTCTGGCTGAACAGTGCTCCCCCAAAGGGAGTGCACTGACCACCAGAGGGCAGCTCCTGCATTGAGTATCTGCCCCCTAGTGGTCAGTGTGCATCATAGCGACTAAGACTTGCACTTAAATACAAATTCCCCAGTTTGGTCGATTTGCATATTAGCCTTTTATTACATAGGATAAAGAAATATTACGCCAAATAAGAATAAGAGTTTATACATTTCCATATATATACTATTAATAAATGTATATGTGTTATTTGTATATGTGTTATATAAATATTTAAAAATATCTTATAAAGGTTCAATATTTCCACATTATTAGTAGTACATTAATGCTTCTCATTCTTAGTCTGACAGTAATATTTTCTCTAAGTCAAATTTGTTCATCATGAAAAAATAACCAAAAAAAAACCCCACAAAGGCAGCGGAGAGCCTTTTATAATGAAGAAATAATATCGAGTTTACATGCCCATCCCCCGCATTAATAACTAGGGAATGTGTCACTCTGATTGGCTGGCCCATGGTCATATGCCTATTCTGGAGCTGAAGAGCCTGGTCAATCTTATCAAACCTTGTGGATTTGGTGGAGGGGGGTCAGATGGGGTGGGGGTATTCTGCAAAAGCATTGTAAGAGTTCAATTAACAGAACAAAGAGAAAATGCATACACAGCCTCCCAAGAACTCTTTGTTTCTTCCTCTGCTCTTCCTAACAATTGGTACATTCCTTAATTAAAGTTAGTATTCCATTAACATTGTTAGTGCTATCTGATTCTCCCTGTGATTATAAATTTTGTGGGGGCAGAACGTGTTTACTTTCATCTTCCTATCTCCATTGCTTAACATAGTTCTCAGTTCATAATAGTGCCTAACAAATATTCATTACTGGATCATATCTATTTAATTTTATCTAGTTAATTGCACTCTTGCTGGAGGCTTCATTGTCCATGAACACTAGGTTTTCTCCCTTCAAATAAATCCTTCTCAGGTGTCTTTCTTTTTTTTTTGAAAGACAAAGCCCCCTTTTAAACAAAATTTATTATTTATATTTTACCGAAGTTTTTTTTCTCCTTTCCCTTTCAAGTTTCTTGAAACAGGAGTTAAGACTGTCTGGTTCCTGCTCTTTCTGCCACCTACTGATAAAATCCTAGTTTTCTCTTCACTGTTACCTGTTACAGTCTTGTAAAATCCACCTGCCACTTACCAGCCTTGGTCCTTAACTGTACCATAGCACCTGGTGTTGATTGCCGTTTGGCTGTCATTGCTCTGTGCATATTCATGATTCACCGCCTTAATCTTTGATTACTTATTATCACAACACTCTGTGTCTATATAATGTGATAGGCACCATGGATGTAAAGAGGAAGGATCTTTCCACCAGCAGCTCTTAAACTAGTTGTTCATTTCTCATTTCCAATAAAACTTATACCTAGAGGGTTAAAATGTTCTAACTGAATTTTGTATTTCCAGATGCCCTTGCCAGTCCATTCAACCATTCAAGACACTGTTAAAAATGTATCACACTAAAGTTGCTCCTTTGCTCAGGAGCCTTCAGTGGCTCCCCACTGCCTGCTAAATAGGATTCAAACTCCATTGGGGAGGAGAACATGGCCTCCTTTGTTAGCTCCCTGCCCCTCAAACCCTGATCTCTGACAGTTTTACCTCTTCTGCTTCCCCCACAGTATACCCCCTTCCAGGTACCCTTGAATGGCTCCTCCTTAAACACTGCTTCCTAAACTTTGCACTTCTGATTATGACATTAATTCTACATGTAATATGCAGGAAGTGTTTCCTTCACACTTTTGTATTTTGAGGTACGTCCGACCAATTCCAACTCTAGTTCTTCCAAGACGCCTTCCTGGACTTAACATTTAGAAGCGACTGCTCCTGCCTCTCACTGCCAATAGGACTTAGTCTATGCTGATCTGTAGTTTTAGGAACCAAGAGGATCTGCATTTTAGAATTTAGCCCAGATCCCAGGTGCTCATTACCTGCCAGATTATAGGTTTTCACTCAATAAGTACAAGGTGAGTGAATGAATAAATAACTTCTGTAAAATCAGCCCACAGGAGGATAACATATTTGTCCAAGAATGCCTCCATTGGCTGTCAGAACCCAGTGTGGAACTTGTCCATGCTTTACCCATTGCTGTGCCAGAAATAACACAGGCGGTCAGCTACCACTGAATGATTCTTGATTGACTCTAACAGACATGAT
>NW_006296222.1:3112306-3165027 GCF_000327345.1 Myotis davidii
CAGATCAGTTCCATCTCTCTGAATGCTTATGAGTTCATCACCTTCAGTGGAAAAGAGTTTTTCAAGTGAAAAAAAATAATCCTGCCAGGTAACCACCCATTTTGGAGTGCTGGTTATTTAACCATCCACCCTTTTGTCTCTACTACTTAGGTAAGCGTGTAAACAGAATTAATCAAAGTAGTGTGGTTATGTACTGGCATCACTTCCATCTGTAGGGTCCACTCGAGCACTCCTACCTTAGATGCCAAATTGATTAGAGAATTTAAAGGATAGCTTTAATGAAAAGGGGTGATTTGACAGTAAGCGAATTGACTAAGACTTGCACTTAAATACAATAAGTCAGAGGCATATCATAGAGATGTCAGTTTGGTTTTTAGTCATTAATCCCTTCTCATCAGGGAATTTATAGCAGTTCTCTGGCTCCTATTATTAATGGGATAAACCCTGTTGGGTAAGCCAGTGTTTCAAAGCTGCTTTTTTGACCTGTGTACCTTTATCTATTGTTGTTGCCTTCTCTGTATCGGAGGGTGCTTTTAGACCCCTTGTGAGCTTCATTCAATTTCTATTCAATATCAGTTCTTTTAACAAGTCTCCGCTGTCTTTGCTGTGACTCCTCAGACATTCATGACCCCTTTGTCCTGCACTTTTCATTTCTGCTTGACTTTTCCCGCCTGGAAGTCCCCCTTTCTTCGTGCTCTGGGTCCTGCACTACAATAACATCTCTGCACATTTCTTTTTCCAACAGGCAGCGCTTTTAATAACTTTACACACCGTTGTCTTATTTTCTCATCTGCTTTCCAGTTCAAAGCCTACTGCTCTTCCTCTGTTACTAACCACACTTAATTTACGCTGACAGCATCCACCTTGAAGCGTACACACTCCATGCGCCCCTGCCATCCTTCAGTTTATTCCTGACTTCTGCTGGTGAAAGGATTTACTTATTTTCCCTGAGGAAATCCTGGTTTTTTTGGAAGCAAGATTGGTATTTGACAGGAGACCTCAAGGACCTCGTGCTCCCAGGAGACAAACAAACATATAAATAAACAGATACATACAAACTCCTTTTTCAGTGGCATTTTAAATGTATTCTCTTCCTTTGCTTACAGCATCCCAAAGTTGCAGCAAAACCATGATACACACATATAAATAAAAAGATGGAGACCTCCCAGCTGATCGATGTTTCTCTCTCATCGATGTTTCTAACTCTCTATCTCTCTCCTTTCCTCTCTGTAAAAAATCAATAAAATATATTAAAAAAAAAAAGATGGAGACCTCCTTCCTCTGGGGGTTGCAAGTACTCTTCTTTCCCTTCAAGCTCTTCATGTGACTTATACCAGCCAATGGTGTAAGTTTATGCACCATTTTTACGGTGCTTAATACAGGTAATGCTTACTCCTCGATTATGTTGTGAAGGCTTCTTTTGTCTTCAACAAACCATCACTTGTGAAGTTTTATATTTAAACCCATCAGTTTAGTCATTGTGAATCAGGTCCATGGCTTTAAAATATTGATGAGGAGAAAAGTCGTTCCCTTTCATCAGCAGCATGGACTGTTCAGATTTTCTCCTGGTCAAAAACCATAGGAAACTGTCCTCATGTATGGTAAGTAAAGAATAAATGAGCAAATGCTGACATGCATGGAGAAAAGCCGCCAAAGCATTTCGTTCCAATCGTTTGGGTAATTTAGGAACTGTTAGTTTTGTAGGGCTGCTGTAACAAAGGTGCCAGAAATTCGGTGGCTTAAATGAGAGAAATTTATTGTCTATTTTATCTTTTTAAGAAAATCTGTCCATCAAGTTGAAATACTCATTGGTTAACGTGGACATCTTTTCACTAACCATCTCCATTTGTCATTGGAATCCAAATTCCTCAAAGAGGGAAAAAGCCTACGAACACATTACACATTATTTAAAGAAAAAAAAATCAGTCTTTTACTTTTTTTGACAATCTAATAAAAGGATTGAGACATATTTCAAATGAGGGGAAAAGGCTTTAATCCCTTTATGGAATAGGAAGACAGACATACTCTACTGGGAAGACTGCACAGACAACCAGGAGAGAATCCACAGAATATGCGGTTTCAATCCTGTCAGATCAGAAAAGAGCAGCAGCTTATCTATTAATTTCTTTTCTCTCTGCCTGGGTCACCTCCCACAAGCTTTATAATAATAGGGAATCTGAAACCACCTTCTGAGCAGTGGTTTTCTTCAGATATACTAATTTATTAGAGATGATTTAGAAGGTCTGACATGGGAGGAGTGATATATTACTTTAATCAGATTGCAAACAACCAGAATAATGAACCTCACATTAATTCATAAATAGTGGAGTAAGCAGACAGGCATGGCACTTACAGAAAAGTCACTTTCAGTCCTATATGGTGTTGCCACAGTGTACCTGCTGTTCATGGTACTAAACAAATATAAATTTTAATAAATGTCTTTTAATGTGCGTGTGAAATACAGTAGGCATCCAGCTCTTTGTTGAATGAAAATGATATATTATGTATGAAGAAAAAATTGGTCTCATATTGTCAGAAACAGAGCTTATCAGCCAGTAATTTTGACCTTTGGGCTAGATGAGTCTTTGTTGTGAAGGGCTGTGCTGTGTATTGTATTATATGTAGCAGCATCCTTGGCCCCTAGCCCACCAGATGCCAACACTAGCTCCCCTGTTGTGACAACTGAAAATTTCTCCAGATGTTGGCAAATGTCTCCTGGATGGCATATCTGCTTTGGTTGAGAACCACTGATGAGAAAGAATAATGAGCACAGATTTTACCTGCATAGATTTTTGTTCTTTCTATTTTCAAGGCTTGTTTGTGGTTGGGTTGGGAGGATAGGTTTAGTTTCATTTCAACGATTAGTAAAATAATGTGTGTATATTAGTTTTGTAGGGCTGCTGTAACAAAGTGCCAGATATTAGATGGCTTAAATGAAAGAAATTTATTGTCTCAGAGTTGTGGAAGCTAGAAGACTGAAATTAAGGTGTCAACAGAGTTGGTTCCTCCAGAGGGCTGTGAGGGAGAATCTGTTCCAAGCCTCTCGTAGCGTCTGGTCACCTCAGCATCTCTTGGCTCATAGATGACACTCTCCCAATATCTTCAGATCATCTTCTCTCTTTGTGTTCCAGTTTTCCCTTTTTATAAGGATACTAGTCATATTTGGATTGGGGCCCACCCTGATGACCTCATTTTAACTTAATGGCTCTGTAAAGACCCTGCCTCCTAATAAGGTCACATTCTGAGGCACTGGAGATTAGGGCTCCAATAAACCTTTTTAGGGGGAGGGGGCGGAGAGTGAGACACAATTCCACCCATAACAGTATGCTTCCAACTATTGTGCGTTTCATGCCAGAAATGAGTCTGACATTTAACCATCAGCTGCTTTAACTTCTACTCTTTGGTTCATGTTCCTGTCACATCTCTGCATCTTAGGAGACAAAGGCAGTGGGAGGCATTTTATGCGAGTCTGTGTAGCACCCGGAAGAGTGCTTGGCAAGGTCTTATTTGAATGAAGAAGAAATGCTCCTTCCTGCAGAAGGGCAGGTGGTCTGTCACTTTAGCGCTTATCAATGTCCATGAAGTTGCCTATCCCCTTAAATCAAACCAACATGGGACTTCTTTCGAGGATTTATTACTTATTAGTTTTATTTTAATTGAAAAAATTAATTGAACAATTTTTTATAAAATGAATGGATAGGACACATTTAAATAGAACAAAATAATATATATGTATAATATAATAAATAATCTCTTCAATTCTCTTGTCTTCTCTGAAGGCAACAGTTTCTTGTATATCCTTCTGGAATATTCTTATGTATAGAAAATGTGCTTATGTTATTTTCTTTGTCGTCTGACTTACCCTTTTGAAATTCTAAACATGAACCAAAACCTACCCCGTCTAATTTTCCCCTACCTTCCACAGACACTAAGAAGTAAAGAGATGGGATGTGGATAGTACATTCTCAAACACAAAGATTCCGAATCTGTGATTTGTATAGATATGAAATAACAGACATATGTTCAGGATTAGCATAGAACCAAACACTTACTAGGCACAATCTAAAGGCATTTTTTGGATCTGCCATCACCCAAAGAGCCACAGACATTAGAGAATTCTGAGAACAGAGCAAGAGCAGGGAGACTGGCTGCAGAAACCCTCAGGAGGTCTGGACCGACTTGGATGTTGCTGCGGAAGTCTGGACGCTGTCGAGAAGTTCAAGAGCCAAGAGCCAAGTATAAGCAATGCCAGCAAGCCAGGCTCTTCTCAGAACCAGTATCATCTCTGACTCATGAGTGCCCACAGACCTTAACTGGAATGAAACGCTAGACAGGGACAGGTCCCATGGTGTGGAAAGAGCCTCCAAAACCTAAGCCAAGGAAGAGCAAACTGCCAGAATTCTTAGTTCTAACTGAATTGGCACCAAGTGCAGAAACTAGAAAATATCAAATGAGAAGAAACCTGCAGCATTTAATTTAAGGTTCAGATATGAATGCGATCCCTTCATTTTCAAAGATGAAGCAACTGCTCTGGTGTCTACTAAATAGATGTATTGAGTTATTTCTTGAATTTGTGCTGAGCCAGCCTCTTCCTGCCATGTGGCTGTGCAAGTAAGGGTAGCCATGGATTAGCAGTGGGCAGAAGGAGAATTAGGGTCGGTATCCTAAGGAAGTCTGGTTCACAGTCTAAAGAGACAACATTAGCTTGCTGCTATAATGGACTTAGCTAGCACTATGAAAATCATTCATATTTTAAGCTTAAAACACACATACTGTGAAAAGAAAATGTCTTAAAACTTAGTAGGATTTGTGGAAAATTTTACCCAATAATTTTTAAAAAATTAAACAGGAAAAATGCTACATTTTACTTAATGTGAAGTTAGCTTTGCAAATTGGATCTGTTTCCCTGAGATATTTTTATTAATCTTTGTCTATATTTGCAATCACAGACTGGAGTAGTTGTGAGCTTTGCTAGCCTACACTTTTAGAATACTAATGAGGAAGAGTTATTTTGCTTTCTTTCACACATCATAATTTCTCATGCTAAGCCCAAAATTTTAGAAGGGTTTATGGTAGGCTATTGATAATTCATGCCCCAAACGGCCTGAAGAGTACTAGGGTATCTGGAGTTTATGTTCTGATTTTCTCCTCAAAGCTTAGCTAGTATTACCAGCACAAAGAATCCTCCATGCTCAGTAGCTTTAACATGGAAATACTTACTGCCCATTTGTAACTTATTGAATTTTCTTTCTCTTGTGGACATTCAAAATAATGTTAGATTTATGAACAACAGTTGCTATAGGCCTCTCACAGTCAACTGAACAGTGATCGCTGCATTTGTGATTTGCCTAATCCAATTCAATGTCATCTGTGATAAAGTCAGGAAAAATGCATGACTCAGGTATCTACTGGATGCAACTCCTGTTTGAACCATTTTCATAGGCAGAATTCTAAGATGGCCACCAAACTCTAACACATCCTCCCCTGCAGCCCCCACCTGACAGTGGTACATGTCCCATACAATCAACTCTGCTTGATTGTGGGTGGGACCTATGACTGATGGACTAGGCACTCCCATGGCTATATTATGTTATATAAGACTTCATCTTCACAGCCTAGAGGGAGAGAGTCAAAGCAAGAGAAGAGTTGTTTTACTGGGAAGAAGCAACGTACCACATTGTAGGGAGGACCACATGACAGGAAACCACGGGTAGCCTCCAGGAGCTAAGAGTGGGTCTCAGGTGGCAGCCAGGATGAAAGATGGTATCTCAGTCCTGTAACCACAAGGTGCGGAATTCTGCCAACAACCAGCGAGTCTAAAAGAAGACCCTAAGTTGCACAGGAAATCACAGGCTGACACTTGGTAGTTTTGTGATCCTGTACGCAGAAGACCCAGGGAAAACCTGCTGGAGTACTCACCCTTGGGAACAGTGAGCTAATAACTTTTTCTTGTTTTAAGCTGCCAAGCTTGTGGTAATTTGTTATGCAGCAATGGAGAACTAGTACAAAGTATTCTTACCAGGAATCCATATTCTTTTCTGCATCCTATATATATGGACTTTGCAGTACACTGTCAGGTAGAATATCTCAGATTAAGTCTGGCTTAAGAAAAATGTTATTACATGGTATTCATCATTTTGTCTAAGGAAATGTGAAGTTGAATATTTAAAGCCATGCAATACAAACATAGCTCAGCATTTTGCAAAGCAGGACACTGACAATCTTCATATATTTGAGAGGTTACTTTTCTGACTTTGCTATAAGTTACTTTTCATGGAAAGGAGAGAAGTGGAGATTAAAAAGAGGAAGACCTTCTGTTGAAGATAAAATTATGGCAAAGATGTGTCTGTCAAGCAACTCTAAGGAAGATTATTCTCATTCACCAGGGCCTGGGACGGGCTGGATGCTTGAGTTCTGGGGAATGAGGCCTGAGGGCAGGCGAATGTGTCCTTGTGTTTTCACACTGCTGTAGCCTGGGCTCTTTGGGTTGGGGCTAAACATCTGTGCTCAGATGAAGAGGGGACCAGTGGAGAATTAGGCAAATATTTTTCTAAATTCTTGGTAAAATCCATTCACAAGATGTTTTCCAACATTTTCTGTTTTCAGAATATCGATGTTACTTTCATGACTGCAGTGAGTCACCACCACCTAGGATATATTCATGCTTGTCTAGTCTGCAATCTTAGGTAATTTAACTATCTTGTCAAGTCCTCTGTTTTCCTAACTGTGAAGTTTGGGATGATCGTGTTTGCTTATGGTACTCCAGAGATACTAGTGAAAATAGTAAAGGAGTGAGCGGGTGAGTTGGTGGGAGAAGAATATTAATCTGATGGATGAAGAGTGGGAAATTGAAGGAAGCACCGATGATGCAAAAGTTGAACTTTGTATTTTGCCCGAGGAAACCATAAAGAGCTGAATGAGGAGATGCACTATATGTAGGTTATGGTGCAAATACGAAAAAAGAGTTGGATGATCATAGCAGAGTAATGACAAGATGTGACTCAGCAAATTGCAGACAGGAAACTGGTTTCCTCCAGGTAACAATGTCTTTATCTGGTGGAAGATAGTGTTGGCAGAGGGGAAGAAGGCTCATTGGGAACTTGAGGAAGGAATTGCTGCAATCAGTAAATATTTTGGTGACAGGGTCCTTATGTGGATATTTGAAAGGAAGGAAAGGTGAAGAAGCCTGGGCCACAGCCTAATCGTTAGAGAAGTGCTCATTGTTTTAGAAAAGGAAAGTGATAATGATAAGTGGAGATCTGCAAAGAGGACTAGCAACGTGGACAAAGGGTGCTGTGATAATTCAAGTTTGAGACCCACCCCAGTTCTGGACCTGTTTTCCAAAGAGAAGATGAAGGTCATTGAGGGAGAAAATGAAGAAGGTAAATGAAAAGAATTTGGTCAGTGTGTTGAAGGTGGCTTAATTAATATAGCTAGCTGACTTTCTGAAGGACAAAGGAAGTGAGTGAAGCTTTTATACGCAGGAAGAATTCAGGACACAGGTGAGCCCAGGGGACACTTCCCCTGAAGACAGGCTAAGTGGCTCCACACTTCACCTTCATTGACTCTTGGCTGCTTGCCTTTTTGGTAAGCAGATGAGACTGAAAGCCAAATAATTTTCTTAGCGCTAGAAACTCATATAAAATATTTGTTGAAGAGGATAAAACAATCGTCAAAAGTGAGGTTTGTGGATAAAATTTATCCATATTAGTATCACCCTCTATTATCATCAATTTTTGGGAATTGGCTGTACTTCCTTTAGTAAGAAAAGTATGTAGAAAAACTGGAAAGAGACTGGGTATATACACCAAATGTATGGATAATGTGCCATACCCAATTTTAATCATTTGATGACATTTTTTTTTGACACTTGAATAGGAAATAAAGAGAATTTTGCAAATACAGAATTATTAAAAAGAATAAAAAATTAAGATACCCCAAGGAGCCGAAACCAGTTTGGCTCAGTGGATAGAGCGTCAGCCTGCGGACTGAAGGGTCCCAGGTTCGATTCCGGTCAAGGGCATGTGCCAGGGTTGCGGGCATATCCCCAGTGGGAGATGTGCAGGAGGCAGCTGATCGATGTTTCTCTCTCATCGATGTTTCTGGCTCTCTATCTCTCTCCCTTCCTCTCTGTGAAAAATAAATAAAATATATTTTTAAAAAAAGATACCCCAAGGAGAGTGAAATTTTAGAATTAATTTTTAAATTATTTGAAAGTCAGGACTAATAAAGAGTAGAGGAAAGGGAAAAATAATATACATTAGATGCATCAATCAAAATGTGAATAGTTATGAGGCATATTCCGATTTGCTAAAATGTATTTAGTTGTTGAACAAACTTATTCTCTATCTAATTTCCCTGTTTGACTAATTTATTAGTTTTTTTTACTGTACTTATTTCCTATCCAAGATGTACCCCAAGACCAGAACATCAGCATTGTGATCGCATTAACATTTCATGGCCTCCACTTTGCCCAGCCTCAGACCTGGGCCACTCACACAATGTGCTCCTTCCTCCTTCTCCTGCTCCATAGAACCTCAGTAGAGAAAGCCCCCAATCTATGTGATGTTAGCTGACTCTAATTCCACATCTCTAAAGGAGCTCTTCATGGACGCACATTATCCTCTTTTCTATTATCTTTAAACTTCCTTAGCTAGTTCTGAGCAAGGCTATTCCAAAACTTTTCATGTCTCTCAGGTCCTCAGCCCCATCTCCTCATCTCTAATCTCAGCAAAATACTTTTTTTTTTGTTCTTTACAGGCATTACTTATTCACTAGATGAAAGATGCCTATAAGGGTTTCAAAGCTGTCAGTAACTTTGAAGATTATCTTGTCTACCTCCTGAATTTACAGATAAAGAAATTAAGGGTTAGAGGTTAATTCCCCAGGTAAAATGGAAAACTTTTGTCTAGGAAAAAGTAATATTGTGGCTGTTCCTACAATACAGAATTTACAGCACACCATCAAAAAGCTCTAGTACTGACTTAGTGCTTCATTTTCTCTATTTCCTTAAAAAGGGGAAGTGACAATAGTTTGGATTTTTTTTCCTGTTTCCTGGTTCCACCTCCTAATCCCAAATCACAGTATTATCTCTCAAATCTGTAAGTCTCAAATCTGTCCCTCAAATTAACTTCTCTGGTAGATTGTTCTGAGATGATAAAATTACACTTTAAAATCATGCTCTTGAACACACTCTCTACTGCCTGATGCACTATAGTTCTGAAAGGAAAAAGTTTGAAAGTTGTTTTCAAAACTGAATGTTGGCTATGTAGAAGAATGTTTGTTCTTATTTGATTCCAAAAAGCAGAATTTGGATTAGTGGGTGAAAGCTATAGGGATGCCCATTAAAGCTTAATATTCAATCAATCAGCAACTATTTCTGGCACCTACTAAGTATCAGGCATTGCTCCAGGGGATAGAGTGGTAATAAACTATAGTCCCTGGTTTTTTTTAGAGCTTATATTCTGTGTTGCATCAGATAACCACAAATAGACTTATAGTGTAATGTCAGGTAACAATAAGTATTATGAAGAAAAGTAAAAATGGATAAGAGCATAGAGAGTGACTGGTAAGCCTCTCTGAGAAAGAGACATTAAAGCAGATCCCTGAGTGTATTTAGGGAGCAAGTCATGCAACAGCTTGGAAGAACGTTGTTCTCAGGCGTTGGGAAGAGCAGATAAAGTCTTCTGGGAGAAATCGGCTTCTTTGTGATTTAGTGGGCTCACTGTTCTGGAGCTGTTCAGAGTCTGAATTCCACGCCAGAGAGTTTAAGAAGATATTATTATTATTAGGAGGTTGAAACTAGTCAACCTTGAGATCTCTTTCCAGCTTCAAGAGTCTGTATATCTACTGACAAAGCCATATGGCTTAGATCTCAAATAAATGATGCAAAAATCTCATTGGGGAAGTATACCAGAAAGCTATAGGCTGGAGACTATTTATGCATGACCTTGCTCCATGTTGACATTCAAATTTGGGAGAAAAAAAAGAGCTAAATATAAAAATAGGATGGGGTGTGATGAATCAGAAATTAAAATAATTTAGGTCATTCACTTACGCACAGATGCATAATTAATCTCCACATGATTCAGAAATCATAGGAAATGACTTACAAGTGCTGATACTAAAGTTTGTTTGTGAATAATTATATAAGAAACAATTGTTTGTGGCTCTGGCATGATGCATCATTTTAAATTAGAAAACCAGAAATGGTTGAAAGAGTATTTTTAGATTTCTTTGAACTCTTCTGAAGAAAAACATTACCACAGATTTTTAATTTTTATTCCTATTAAAATTTTTACTTTTATTTTTTAAAAGTCAGGCAGCACATAAAGATAATCAGAATCAGAATTTATTTACTGTTGGAACTTAAAAAAGGGACTGATCTCTATGTTTGGATTTGGAGCCTTAGAAAAGGAAATATATTTAAAAAATTAAATTGAAGGATGTTGATATTTTCTAGCAAAACTTCTAGAGTAATGACATGGTATTTTATTTTTTTTGGAATAGAGCATTAATGCCATGAGTGATAGGTAAAGGTGTGGGCCTAGTTCACCATCAGGACTTGGCATTCAAAATAGACGTATCCTGATTTTAATCAAGTAGTTTTGCAAATCAGAAAAAAAACTCTATTTTTTTATGCATGTGTATTTCCCTTCTCCCTCTAAACTGAACACCTATTGAAATTAGTAAAACTATATACAGAAATTAGGAATTACACACAGTGGGAGAATAAAGACTATTAGACACGATTGCTACTTAACAGAAGAGGAAAATCAAGTGCCAAAAGGGTAAAATATTGGTGAAGCATCACATTGTGAATCAGAAGAAAGTGCCTGAAATTGAACACACAGGAGTTTCTGGTCTCGGCGAATCTCTCTCTAACTGACACTATGGAGACCAGATGTGGTGCCCCCGTGGAACATGTGAAATTAGTTCTGCCTCCTTCTTTCCTGAACACATATGTTTATTACACATGTATATTTAGCTAAAGAAGGATCATATTTTGCCAAGTCCTCATCCAACATATTTTTCTGGTAGCATAGAGGGTGACTAGAAGAACTTGGGAAGGAGGCCAAGGGATGATAGATGAGAGCGGCCAGGCCAAAATGGAGGTGGGGAGATGTCATGCCTTTAGCACACATGGTTGATAACATTGTTTCTGCTTTGCTTTTTGTTGTTGAATGAGGATATTGTCAGGGAGACCAAATGAACCTGAATGGTATGAAATATGAAAGATTATAGAAGAGAAACAGCTGCTCAAAGCCAAGTTTGCTTTCAGGACTTGTCTTTCTTGGAGACCACAGGCTTTCAATCTAATGAAGAGTGAGAACAGTTTGAACAGTGAGTGAAATAAAACAATTAACAGAGCCACATGGGGCCAGGCATTATAGTTTCGGAAACAAAACTGTACTTAGGGGATCGTAATTCACAAAAGGATACATACCTATCATCCCACTCTTCATTTTGTAGGCTTTTTTTCCCCTTCCTTGTTTTCTTATAACAGGTTTGGGCATAGTAAACTTGTGAAATTTAAGAGAATCTGGGGGGGAGGATTCATATTTAGAACTCATCTCAAATTTACCATCAGTAATTGGCACTTAGGTGCCATGGGCAAATTGAAACTATGGACAAGCTAAAGAATATTTGCAGTGTCTCGAAGGAACTTCTGACCTCTAAGCATTTGCACAGGCTGTTTCTTCTATAAAGAATACTTGCCTGCACTACCTCAATGGCCTAACCCTTAGTTACATTTCAGATGTTACTCTAGACATTTTCCCTGGAGAGCGTTCTATGACCCAAAGACTGAGTTAGGTGTCCTGTCTTGTACATATGTAGCTTTTATTGTACTTATTATAACTCTCATTGATTTCCTTGAAGAAAGGAATGACTATAACTAACACCCAGCACAGTGCTTCCTAACCTAAAAGTGCTTTAGATTTTTCTGAAGTTCAGAGTCTAGGGGAGAAATTGAGAAAGAACTAAAACCATATAAAGGGGTCAAATTATGAAGGATCTTAAAAACACTAAGAAGTTTGGTTGTAGTCCGATCTCTACGTAGTGTAAAGTAGAGCTCATAGACATTGTAAAGCGTAGTCATAATTTACATTGCTAACAAGTCATAGAAGAAGGAAAATCAATTAAAAATATATTTTATACAAAATATCAAAACGCAAGGAGCACCGTTTGATTCCACAGGCCCTTCATCTTTTTATGCATAGACTTCGACATTTTCTGGAACAGGGACCAGCTGTTGTTCATACTCATAAAATGGACCTTTAGATGCTTGAGAGATGGGATTGTGGTGCTGACATGTGCACTTGTTCTTCATAGCATCCTGTCCTCTCAATTTTGTTCTGCTATTCTTGAAACTCAAGGTAGGGCACTATTTACCTTAAGGCAGCGGTTCTCAACCTGTGGGTCGCAACCCTTTCACAGGCGTTGCCTAAGACCATCGGAAAACACATATATCATTACATATTGTTTTTGTGATTAATCACTATGCTTTAATTATGTTCAATATATAACAATGAAATTGGGGGGTCACCACAACATGAGGAACTGTATTAAAGGGTCATGGCATTAGGAAGGTTGAGAACCACTGCCTTAAGTATTCCTTGACCTTGGCCATGCCAACACATTCATTTGAACTCATCCCATCTGTATGCATAGGCTCATCAAGATCCTTAACTAATTACATCTTCAAAAAACACCTACCTCCTTAGACGATAAAAACTCTCCCTATCCTCCTCTGATGGAAGAAATGACTACTAAAAAGTTGCCCTTCTCTGTTTTAGACTCTCATGTAAGATAACAATATGATTACCTTCTGAAAACTTTGGTATGTTTCCATTTTAAAGAACAAAGATATTTCTGTGACTTCCAGTACTCTAAGCCATGTATATTTCTCTTGTTTCTATCAGTCTCAAATGATTGGTAGCCAGTGTCACTGTGGTTTTAATTTTCCCTGAATTTGGGTCTAGTCTGGTAGGTTTTGTAGGCTGCAAATTAGGATTAGCTTTATAATAGCCTTAAAAGGATATGATAATTTCTAACAGGTTCCTGCTTCTGACCATTAAATTAGCCATAAATTTTACATGCCCTTTAGATGACAACCTTAAACAACAATATAGTTGGTGGGAACAATAGCCCATAAAGGGTAAGTGATACTGGAACCCTGCTGGCCTTGACATTCTGACAGTGCAGGAGACCCTGAGGAAGCTCAGATGGAGCCAACCACTACTGATCCTTGGGCAGGAAATGAATTCAGGAATGGCAGAGACCGAGTGAGTCATTTCATACACGACAGGAAATAGTAGGGAGGAATAAATAAAGTCACTCTGGGGTATAACCTGTGACATTTGAGATCACCTCATCTATGGCAAGTATACAGTTGAATTTGCTCCTTATTTTTTAATAGCTTTCAAGAGAAGGCAAAAAACTGCTTATATAAATTTCTTAAGAAAAAAGCAATTTGATCACATCTTACAAATTGAGATAAACATAATATTTTTAAAAAGTTAATTTCTAAAGTCTGCAATTTGGACAAATTAACTTTGAACTTTAAGGTAACTTTAAAATTAATTTTAACTTTAAGAATATTGAAAAGGGAGAACACATAAGGAAATGGAGATGGATAAAGAAATCTCCTATCCGTGCTATTACTGAATTAATTTTCCCCCAAATTAAGGACCTTATTAGGAGAAGAATTAACTTTTTTAGCACCATTGTTACCACCGTTCTTTACGATAAATTCAGCTATGTGTCAAGGGATAGCTAACTATTTCTCAAGGATAGGCTTTCTTATGTAACCGAAGTAGAAAGAGCCCTGTTCAAATTGCATTCTCTGTGCAGAAGACCTGCTTGCCTAATCTCTGACACCAGCTCCAGATTCTAATCACCAGGCACAGTTGAGCACTGGAAGGGGATCTGTGTCAGCCACCTCCTTGGCACCACCTGGAGTCCTTCGACCTCCTCTGTCTCCCGAGCCCTTGGCTGTTAGTTTTGTTCTAGCTGCCACTGTGGTAACCAGTTCTCTGCAGACTTGTTGGACTCACAGAACCCAGTTAATGTTGTCCTCTTGCTGCCTGGTAAGGTTCAGCTCTTTCAAACCAATGGGTGGGACTAGTTGGTGTCTATTCAAGCATACTCTTCTTTCCTGTTTTAGTATATCAGAGGATCCTAGGTAGTAGTGAGCACTGAATATAAAGCTCAAGTCTCTAGATACCATGAGGTTAAGCCATAAAGAAACAGAGTCTACCCTCACCATTTCTAACAACAAGGTAGCTGAGCTTTATTTAGTAACATGTTCCCTGCATTTATCTTTATATGGTTAGAATAATGCTAAGGTAAGCAACCTGACTTATTTTAAGTTTATATTTTGGATGTTAGTACTATTAGGTTATTAATATAAGATAATAATTTTATTTAACATAATTGCATTTCAAGTGGAGTGGCTCCTTGGGGCTTTGTACAAATTTGGGGGAAGGTGTAGTTGTCAAGGCCTAGCAATGAGCTTGAAAGCAGGTTTGGGAGCACAGCAGTCCCTGCCAGGGTAGATAGCATCAGTGTGTGAACAGAGGGCAAATGAAAATCTAGAGATAAAACTAGTGACAAGAAGGGATGAGGTCTTTAGGCAAAGATAATTGGAAATCAGAAGAATATGCTACATTGAAATAAACTTGTGTGTAACATTAAGAAAATTTAAAATGATGTGACAATATTTCCTGTAATTTATATACTATCACAGGACACAAACTATTACTGAACTCTAAGAGTAAAACAAGACCACCTAAAGTCTTGGAAAAGACTAGATTAGGCTGAGGTCAGATCCCTGTCCACTCATGATTCAGCATAATTAAAGAAAAACTTACTGAGATCCTAGCACCTATAACATAGCAAGCTACATAAAAAAGGGTGATGCAGATTAAGGAAATAATTTCAGTCCTCAAAGAATTTTCCTTGAAGATAAGACAAATACAAAAATATTTTAAGTACTAAGTAGAGTATGAAAAGTACAAAAGAGGCACAAATAAAATCCTATATAACTTCTAAAAGGATTAAATCACTTTTGGTCAGTGATCAAAAAGGACTTCCTGATAGAACACACACACACACACACACACACAATAATGGCCAAGACACATATGGGAAAAGATTTAACCTCACTAATAATTGAAGGAATATGAATTAAAACAAATGTAGCAGGAAGAAGTAATCCTAAATTCATTTCTTCTTATGTCTGGCTTATGTCTCTTTATAAGCCCTTCCTAGCTCTTCACTATTAAGGGAGTAAAAGTAGCTAAATTTATAAGTCAAATCCAAATTTGTCTATTGGGCCCACTATCCATTGAAATATTATCATGCCAACTCATGTAAAATTCTGATCAGTAAGACCTACCTTGACCACCCATCTAAAAGAGAAGCCCTTACCTTGCCTTACTTTCTCGGTACTCCTAATACCATAGGAAAAGTTTAGCATGTTGCTGAGAAGTCAAGAAGATTGAACCGTGAGAAAAGGTTATTGGATTTTGTATTTAGGATTTATCTATGATTTCAGTAAGTTGGTGGCAGCAGAAGTCAGGTTATAAATTGTTAATACTTGTATTGAATGTGAATCAAGGTTAAGATCAAGTTATACACAAATAGTTCAGTTAGCAAATATTTTCAAGAAGAATGATTATCTGTGAGGTTTATCTGACATAGTCTAAGGAGAGAAGATTTTAATTTTTTCTATATTGGGTTTGAGATTTCAGGATGACATATAAAGAGTTTATAAGGAAATTGGAAATATGGGGACACTAGCTTTTGATAAAGTGGGACACTAAAGTTATTGTTGAAATAGTGAGTGTAATCTCTATGAGTAAGATAATGCAGGTACTTTATATATTAAATCATATTTAGTCAGGTTTATTTTTAGGCTTTAAAATATTGTGAAGAGATCTTTTCATTGTTCTTTTATATAATAAACTGATATTTCTGCTTCTCTTTGGTCAAATAAATTAAATTTACAGCTATATCTTTATCTGAATATGTGTCTATAGTTTTGTTTATGTTTGTATCTATATCTATATATCTATTTTTGATTGATTGGTCTTTCATTAAACCTGTATATTGAAATAATTGATATTATATAAAGCATTCATACCTAGAAATAATATGCACTGTTTATTTCTCTAAATGAAAAGGAAAATCCCTTAATATTTTAGGTCATATTAATCATATTTGATGCATCTATGCTTATTTTTATCCAAATACTTTATTAAATTCTTAAAATTAAATAATTTGTTTTAGTTGAGTGTTATTATTTTATAGATAAAAATAATAGAAAATGATTGTTTCCCCTCATATTTCCAGCATTTTTATTTTATAACTAGAACTTCCATTTTTTTTAATTTATTGCAGAAACAATTTTAAAACCAATATTAATAAACATGAGTTTATATTTTATTTAAAGGAATGCCTTTAAAATGTTGTTTTATTATTTAAAAAAGGTATCCTTTGTCATGTTAATGAAAAAAATGATGTGTTGGAATTCGTTAGATTGCTGTTCTGGCATAGTTCAGTAATTTTAGGAAACCACTCTGAGCCAAGGAAAGCCCACAAGACCACACAAAAGGAAAACCCTGAGGAACCTAGGCCCTTGTTTACAGACCTAGTTCCTAACTATCAGCCTGCCCACCTTTACTTTATTTCCATTCTGTCCGTTTCATAAACAGTACTTCCTATTTTCTGTTCCTTTTGGTACCAAGTCCCTTTAGCATAATCTGCTGTTGGCCATCCCCCAACTGTAATCAGCTGCCTGTATTCACAGACTCTGCAAGTGTTTCTTCTCGTTCCCTGGATTCAGAAATAAACACGTCAGCAACTTCTCTTTTAATGGCCCCAACGAACCCTCCCATCAGTTTACTGCTCTCTAGGGCTGCTTGATGGGGCTTGTTCGAGTCTCATAGTCTGTTCCTCAGTCTTTTTAGCATCTACTAAATTTATCACATTTCTTTCTTATTTAACTAAAATGGTACTTAAAATGACTTCTTTCCATTGGAAAATTATTGCATTTAATTATAGTGGATTATTTTATGTAATATAACTAAAGTCTCTATTTTAGTACATCATTTTAAAAATTGGTTTTTCATATCTATATTCATATGTGAGATAGAATTTTAGCATTAAACAGATTTGAGTAGGAAAGACCAAATTTATTTTATTAAGTAAAGTAATTTCAGATTTTTTTTCCAATTTGAATTCGCTTTCAAATTGAAAGCTTGAAAGATTTTTCTAAAGGACTCCTCAGGTGTCACTGAGCTCCTTCCCCAACTCAAGGACAGTAGTTCTTGGATGACTTTTTAAATTTGTTATTGAAATAGTTATCTGTAAGTTTTTCCAGTTTAATTCTGCAGATTTCATATTAAAGCTTATTAGAAACTAATTCTTTTCAAATTTATTACTTTTCTGTTTATATTATTTAAATTTTAAACTATAACAGTGTTTTCCACAAATCTGGCTAATTTTAATTGTCTATCAAATAACAAGAAAATCTAAATGTAAAATTTTTATTTTCTAGTAAAAATGTTTTAGCTGTGTTATATATATAATCATCTTTTCTAAATAATCTGGATTTTTTCAATTTAATTAACAATTAACAAGCTTCTTGTTATTTATGGGTTTTTTTTCTTTCTCTGAATATGCATGTTAATTAAACAACTCTCTTCCTCTTCCTTAAACAATGTATCCACTGTGATGTGAGTTTCATCTTTTATGAACCAAGAACAAGTTAACTGAATTTCTTATAATAATGGGTTTTGAGTATATGGGTTCTGAGTAAGAAGGGATGTATGTAACTTTCATCAAAAGGACATTGTGAGCCCAACCAGTGAGGCTCAGTGGTTGTGTGTCCACCAGGAGGCCACGGCTGGATTCCTGGTCAGGGCACATGCCTGGGTTGTGGCTTGATTCCCTAATAGGGGTTGTGCAGGAGGCAGCTGATCAATGTTTCTCGCACATCATGTTTCTCTCTCTCTCTCCTCCATTCCTCTCTGAAATAAATAAAAAATATTAAAAAAAGGACGTTTTTGATACTTAGTGCTTTTTTTCCAGAAACCTTATTTCCTTATGTACCTATTCTTTGCTCTGCCTTTGATGAGTTGGATTTCTAGATAAATATAGTATTACTATAATATTTTTCAAATGTGTCCTCTCTGATCTACAAGCAAAAAGACACTATATAGGAAAAGACAAACATTTGCCAACAGAGAGGCTGAATCTTCCTTCTCACCTCTTGAAAGGTGAAGGAATAATGCACACGGCATTTAATGCTAATTTATCTTGACAGTCTTACTCAAATCTTGGAGACGAGCATTTCCCAGGGAGGCAGATTCTGTGCCCCATGAAATGTGCTGGGTCTTCTGTAACTTCACATGCTGTATCAAAATGACTTAGCTAAGTCCTTACTAGGACTGTTTGCTGTCTTCTGGATGAAAATCACAAGTCCTACACTTAAAGTTGAAGAAATTTTGTGTAAGGCTCAAGAGAATCTGATAGTGAATAGCCAGTTGGTTTAACATTAAAAAAGTGAAGAAACTCAAAGTCACTGAGAAAGGATTTCAGTGCCAACACAAAGAACATTACCGACAGCTTCTCTCAAGGGCGTGCCTTCCTATGGAGGCATTTCCCCCGCTGGGCCATGTTTAGCATGTAAAAAAGATCCAGTTGAATAAGATGCCGGTTCTAGTGACTACTAGTTAATGATGTCATTAAGGCTTAATTATTTGATTTGTCTAAGACAAAATGAAAAAAAATAGAATAGTTAATAAAGGAAGAATAACAATGGGTTATGGATATTATATATCCTGTTGGTTTAACTGATTTTTCCTAGTGTCATTAATATAAAATTTTTCAAGGAGTAAAAGGTAGGCAAGGAAAAAAAGGGAGACAAGATCACAAGCAAGGCTATGAGGTTGGGGGTGGTGGGAAAACACTAAAACACAAAGGAAGGGGAGAACATAGCCCGTGTTGGCTGGGCTAGAGACCCACTTACAGAAACCAACAAGATGAAAACATTTGAACTGTATGTATCAAAGGTATTATTAGCAAGTCAATTTAGCATAATATTTATGAATATAAGTTTTGGAGGATGACAAAACTGTATTTGAATCACACCTCTAAACTTATGAGTTTTGTTATTAAGGTATTGGGAGGATTAAATGTCTTTTTTTTTTACAATATCAATCAATATTAAAAAAATCTGTACAGAGTAAATTTCACCATGTACTTACACATTGAGGAAAATGTTATATAATGAGAATATTTTAGGTAGGTCATTCCAGGGATAATTCATTCACTGGCTTAACAAAGTCATCAAATTTTCTGGTTCTATCTTTCTGCTCTTCCATTCTCATCTTTTTAGCTTATTTTTATAAACTGACTGTCACCACAGTCATTAAGAGGCTACTATGGATTTAAGAGTTGTATGAAGATGAAAAATGTGCAGAGAAAGGAGTGGTTCTTACTAAGTTTCTATTGTCTGAAGACAGCCTTTCTCAGAATCCTCACAGCAGGTTGTCTCTGATCTCACCGGCCAGGACTGTTAAATGCTAATTCCTGGCAAGGTGAATGGTACTGGGGGGGGGGGGGGGGGGAGACGAGAGAGAGGAAGAGAAAAGTGTACATACACGTTGCCTAATAACGGACTCAGGTAGTATGGTCCTTCTATCTCACTGTATTCTTCTCCTAAGTGTGTTTGTGTGTGCACACACATGTGCGTGTGTGTTGTTGAGGTATATTTGACATATAACATATTAGTCCTAGTTTACAACATAATGATTCAGTGTCTGTATATTTTAAAAACTGATCACCACAATATATGTAGTTAGCATCTGCTCCTAAGTATTTTAACCTACCCCATCTCTTTCTCCTTCCTTTTCACTATGTGTTTTAAGTTGATTAAATAAACTGTGATTTGAGCATCTTAATCTGGTCAGTGTCTCTTTCTGGAATAGTTTGCTTAACAGTAATAAACTCAAAGTTCATGATAATATAATGGCAATTTCCTATTGAGAAAATAGGTTTGTACAGCCCTGGCCAAATTAGAGTGGCCTCCGCATACCCCAAGGTTCTGAGTTCAATCTCTAGTCAGGATACATACAAGAAGTAACCAATGAATGCATAATAAATAAGTGGAACAGCAAATTGATGTTTCTTTCTCTGTCTCTCTGTCTCTCTCTCTATCTCTCCCTCTTCCTCTCTTCATCCTCCTTTCCCTCTCTAAAATCAGTAAATAAAAAATTAAAGAGAAAGAAAATGGGTTTATATAGAGAACAAGAGAGGTGGAAGAGACAGTAGAGTTTATCTACTTCAAACCCAGTACTTTATTCCTGCGAATTATGTAGCAGTGGAGGGATTGTAAATTTGGGCCTACCCATGTCAAAACACAAGGCATATGATAGTAATTCTAATGAATACTTCACTTTTCCACTTATATTAGTAAATTGTGAGTATAAAAAGGAAGAAGACAATTTTAATAAAGTGCTAGTGTTTGGGGGTTTATGTTTCATATAATGATTCTCTTCTTTGTTTTTATTTCATTTTTTGATTTGGAAAAATAATTTCAGAAAAATCTGAAAACTATTCATGGTTGTGAAGCTTTGTAAGAGCAGCCTACAAGGAAAATAATAGAAATTAGGGTTTAGAGATGATTGGTATGTATTTAAATAACTAATAATATTAAGTAACTAAAAATAGTAACTTATAATAGTAAAGTGGGCATAAGGAATAAAGGCTGGCAACTGGATTAAGTGAAACACAAGTAGTATAGGTGAGAAAGAGCATATTCTTTAGCTCTTTGCTGGTTGGAAAGACGTGCTGTGGCAGAATTAGAAGAGAATTAGAATGATTCAGTTTCTTTTGTGGGTTCAGTTGCCCAGATGAGTAGACTTGGGGCTGCAATTAAAGGAGAGGCGAGATTCCGACAGCGTGGCCTCACCGTCTTGTCACGCTTACTTACCATGTGAGATCACTTCCCCTTTTACAATCTTTTGTTTCGTTGTGCTTTGCGTTGTTCGCATGTTCGGCAATGTTGGGCATGATTGGTTCATTTGGCACTAACAGCCACTGTCAACAGTGAACTGAATACGGCACTGCCCTTTTGTGAGTCAGTTTGGGCTGCCCTTATTTTGCAAGTGGAGAGTACTGACTTCTAATAAAACGTAGGAAACCCTCAGCAAGGGCTTTCTCATCTCATTGAAACTGCAGTAATTAGGGCAATCGGTCAGCCATCAGCTCACTTTTGTGTGTGTGCTCTCCCACTTTGCCAATTTGTCCACTCACTCATGCATTTGACATGTTCACAGGGATTTCTTCCTAAAGCGGTGAGAAAGGTGAAGCGTGGATTCTTATTAGACTGATACAATTAGACAGCACAACCCACTCAGAAAAGTTCATTAGGAACTAACTCTGAATTAGGAACTAACTCTGAATAAGAAAAGAAGTGGGTAGCTATTCTATAGTAATTCTGTTTTTCTATAGCAGGCTTTTAAGAAAACAACTGAATTGTTTAGGTGTTAAGGAATTTATTTTCAAATAAAGAGAAAATACTACCAAGGTAATTTACTCATATATTAATGTAAAATATGGCCATCTTTCCAGAGCAAAGGATAATAGTATTCAAGTTGGGATTGTTATAATGGTAATCATTATAACATATTTATACACTTGTAAGTGATCTATAGTTCACAATGCATTCTCAAAGAACCCAAATAGCTAACAATAAAGAACAATTAAAATTATGGTGAATCCAGTCCAATTAAAAATTGTTTATGAAGAATGTTTATTGATAGAAAATGTTTCTTCTAGAATTATAATTAAAAAATGGGTATAGAACTCTAAATATAGCATGATGCTGATTATATATGAATACAAACCTATTACTATCATATTCTAGTTTCTATGTATATATTTATTTCTTTTTATAAATACATTTATATAGTCTAGAAGGATATATACCAAAATGTTAAAGATTAATTCTTAGTTTTTATTACATTTTTTATACTTTTCTATTTTTTTTTACTTTCTACAATCAATGGATATATATTTTATAAAATAATGTTAATTAGAACTAAACTCTTTTACTTAGTTAATTTAATGGTTGATAAGAGTGAGAGAGTCTTCAGACATCTCCTCCCAAGTGGGGAGAATGGGTGCCTGAGAGGGACTGCTGTTGAGTTAGGCAATAAGATATGTGATGCTATTCACGCCCCTCATACATGGAGTATCAGAAGAGTAGACAGTATGAAGTCCCACTGCACAAATAAAGAGACTGGGTGATGTCTTTAAGATGGCAACATAGGTCATTTCCAATTTCAGTCCCCCTCAGAGGACCAAGCAGCAACTATCCATACACAAGACACCATTGTGAAAATCCCAGAACCTGACAGTAAAGCTGAAGGGCCTTCTTGGAGCACAGAGACTGACAATGACCCCATTGGGAGGGTAAGAGGAGCAATTTCACTCAGACAGCATTGTCTCTCCCTGAGGCTGGTGCAGCACTACACGGAAGGGTCAACAGTTTCTTGAGTAGGAAAAGAGAGCCCAAGGTGAACATCCAGCTTCCTCAGCACTTGGGGGATGCTTCCTGGGAAGCCCACTTGAGTCTTGCCTCAAGGGGATCACTGTGGGAATCTGTGGGACTCGACGCCTGGGGATCAAATAGAGACAGAGAAGGGGCAGGGCTTACAGCAACTATCACTTGGATCTTGGGGGAGCAGGTTCCTGCTCACAATGGTGTCTTAGAAGAGACCCTGGCCAGCAGCTCAGAGCATCTGCAGAACTAAGCTATTGGCCCCATCTGGTGAGAGAATGCAGCTCGCAGTTTGTCCCCAGCCAATGGGCCCTGCTTGCCATGGAATCCATTCTTTGGCCTTGCCCAGGCAGAGAAGAAAATTGAAAGCCACACTAACTGCTGAACATAATATCCAGTCCTGCCCTCCGGGAAGTGTGGCCACAGATGCTCAGCCACCATGGAGCACATCCTACAGCCTACCGACCATGAAGCCCAGCCTGCAGCCCTGCAACTTTGGGGCACAGCCTGTGGCCCATCTGTTCCAGAGAAAAGCCCGCGGCTCCATTCCACTAGCCCGTTTCTGCCTGGATGTGGAGTGCAGCCAGAGACACCATCTAGCTGGGAACACAGCCTGAGGCCCCACCCAAGCAGGAGCAATTGCAAGTCCAGCTGCAGCCCTGCCCAATTGTGGAGTCCAACCAGTAGCACCACCCTGCCAGGGAAAATAGCCTGCAAAACCCCACGGGCCAGAGATAATTGCAGAAAGATATTGCAGACACAAACAAATGAAAAGTTATTTTGTGTTGGTGGATCAGAAAAATTAATATTGTTAAAATGTCCATACCCAGAGTAATTCATAGAATCAATGTAATCCATGTCAAAATTCCAATGGCATTTTCCTACAGAAATAGAAAAAAAATCCTAAAATTTGTATGGAATAATGAAAGACCTCAAACAGCCAAAGCAGTCGTGAGAAAAGCCAAATTTGGAGGCATCACGCTTCCCGATTTCAATCTGTATCACAAAGGTATAGCAATCAAAACAGTATGGTGTTGGCACAGAAACAGACATATAAATCAATGGAACAGAGCAAAGAGCCCAGAAACAAACCCACACATATGTGGCCAACTAATAGTTGACAAGTATTCTCAATTAATAAATGGTGTTGGAGAAAATGGATACTCCCATGCAAAAGAAGTAAACTTGACCTCTACCTTATACCATCACAAAATTAACTTGAAATGGATTAAATACTTAAATATAGGACCTGAAACCATAAACCTCCTAGAAGAAAGCTTCTTGACATTGGAATTGGTATGAGCTTTTGGAGAAGACACCTAAAGCATAAGAAACAAAAGCAAAAATAAACAACTGGGGCTATATAAAACTAAAAAGCATCTGCACAACAAAATAAACAGTCAACAAAATGAAAAGGCAACCTATGGAATGGGAGAAAATATTTGCAAACCATATATCTCGTAAGGGATGAATATTCAAAATATATGAAGAACTCATATAACCCAGTAGCACAAAAATAAATAATCTGATTAAATATGGAAAGAGAACCTGAATGGACATTTTTCCAAAAGAGATATGCCAACAGATGGCCAACAGTTACATGAAAAAGTGCTTAACATCATTATTCATTAGGGAAATGCAAATCAAAACTACAATATTCTCTCACCCTTTTTAGAATGGCTATTTTAAAAAAGATAGATAAATATTGTCTAGGATGTGTAGAAAAGGAAACCCTTTTACATGTTGGTGGAAATGTAAATTGGTATAGTCACTATGGAAAACAGTATAAGGGTTCATCAAAAAATTAAAAATAGAACTACCATCTGAGCCAGCAATTCCATTTCTGGGTATATATCTAAGAAATTAAAACATGATCTCAAAGATATTTGCACTCCTATCTTCACTGAAGCATTATTCACAATAGCCAAAATATGAAAGCAACCTAAGTGTCCATGAATGATGAATGGACAAAGAAAATGTGAGATATATGAACACTGAAATATTATTCAGTCATGAAAAGTGGAAATCCTCCCATTTGGGGAATATGGATGAACCTTGAGGACATTATACTAAGTGAAATAAGTTAGAAAAGATAAAAACTTCGTGATTTCTCTTATATGTGGAATCTAAAACAGCAGCAATGGAGGAAAAATGGGAGACATCTGTAATACTCTGAACAGTAAAAATAAATTAAAAAAATAAAAAAGCCAAACTCACAGAAACAGAACAGGTTGATGGTTACCAAGGGCAGGTGTTAGGGAAAATGGTTGACGATGGTCAAAGGGTACAAACTTCTAAATATAAGTAAAGTCTGGGGTGTACTGTTCAGAATGGTGACCAGAGTTGATAACATTTGTATAATTTGCAAATTGCTAAGAGAGTAGACCTTAAAATTTCTCACTACACACACACACACACACACACACACACACACACACACACGGTAGCTATGAGGTGGTAGATGTGTTAACTAACCTTATTTTGAATAACTTCACGATGTATATGTGTATCAGATCATCATGTTGCATACTTACACAATGTTATCTGTTGATTATATTTCAATAAAGCTGGGGAAGATAAAGAGTAAGAGTCCTAGGAAAGGCTGAATCCCAATATGGATCTATTGCTAGGTGAGGAATGCTTAGAACTCTGTCTTTGGTGCTTGGAACAAGTAGTCTCCCCTTTACTTTTCCCAGTGATTTGCTCTTAGGTTTAAACCAACCTGCTATGATTTGGATTTGGCAGATGTAGAACTCGTTCTCCCAATGACTGACCTTATGAGCCTGCTGGCTTTGAGAGCTATAGGTAATTGAAATTTGGACGAAGCTACTCAGAATTCAAATTCAATCTTGCTATAAACTTCTTATTACCCTGGAAAAAGCCAGGTATAATAAATTTAAGTAGAAAGACCTGCACATTGAAACTAATCATGAGATGTCCTCTTGCATGGAGAGATCAAGGGAACCCAGATGCCAATAGGTACATGCAAGCATTTTATGGCCCAGATCCCTTACTGCTTTTTTTTTTTTTGAAAGAAATAGTCCTTTATCTAGTAAAGTTGATTTACACATAAGGAAAAGTGTTAGTTAAAGATATTCTGACTCAGAACTGTTTTAAGCTTATATTATAAAGACACAGTATCATTTCTGAATAAGTTATATATATGCCTCCACCCCACTTTACAGAATTAAGAGGTTTTCTTTAGTTCACAGATGATATCATTCTATCACTACGAACTTAAGCATGCCTCAAATACAATTGAATGTATAAAAAATAGGTGAAGTTCAGCTATCCCAAGACCGAAATTACTTCCAACGTTTACTTCTTGTATATCTAATAGTTCTTTATATCAGTTTCATTTATTCAATTATATGGGGGCTATATTTGTGTATCTAGGGCTTATCAGAAAGCTGCATTGCTTAAAATGAGATATTCTCTGAATGCTTTAGTGAAATATGTTTTTTATGGCTATGAGGACTAACTGCTGAAGTTGTGTGTGTGTGGTTTTGTCCATAGGAGAGCATTTGACCCTGATATCCCAACTAAATTTGGTGAGAGCTTTTCTTGGTCTGTCTACAAATGGAGGTGAGGCAGTGCTTTACTGTTGGTTAGGTTTCTTAATTTTAATAAGAAAATGTTTCCCAGTTGATCATGTAAGTAAATGGAATCCCTCGCAATCAGAAACATAGAATTCTTGCCCTCTAAAAATATTTTAGAGTATAATCTCAAATGTTTGCTGCCTAATTTTTATTAAAGGCTTGATTTCAGGAAGTGATGTTTTTGAAGCCTTGCGTAAAGGATGCACATGGCTCCGGTTTCTCTAGATTCGCTGCTGTTTTCAGTGTATGGTCTGAAACTCTTTGGAGTCCCCGAGGACACTGCAGGTGGCCGGCAGCGTGAAAACTGTTTCCATAATACTATGGTATTATTTGTCTTTTTCATTCTCATTCCCTCATGAGTGTACCATGAAGTTTTGCGGGGGCTAAACGACATATGTTGATATCATCACTCTTACGCATTCTTATATTTTGAAAATTTCTTAGTTTTAATTTTTGATGTGATAAATATTGATATAGTTATACACAGGCTGGGGGCAAAAGTAGGTTTACAGTTGTGAGTATGTAAAATAGTTTATTCTTGCATTATTATTTATTAATATTGTATTATTTTCCATACAAACAACTATAAAGTTACTTTTGCCTCACCCTGTATTTATAACCCAGGGACACAACAGCCCTTTGGGTCTACAATAACTTTCAATACTGTAAAGGGATCCTGAGAACTGCTCTAAATACATGTACAACGTGCTCACACCGACCAGTTAAAAGCTTTTAACTTTTAACTTTTGATATACCAAAAGTTAAACCGTGATTTAACATTATAAGCTATATGTTGGCCTATGCTAAGATTTATGACAGCGAACGATCCTGTGAAATGCATCATTTCAAGGAAGTAGTTGGACGGATATTGTGGTTTTTATTTATACAGTGCACACTTTTTTGAGGTCCCATTAGAGAAATTTCTCTGATACTTCAATATCATAAAAAAAAGTTGGTCTCGACTCAGTAACTAATTCTTTTTTATAGATGCCACGAATCGTGCTGTTTCTCCGTTTTTCTCTCTTGGCTTTGGTGTCTTGGAATATGACCATCTTTCCACCAATCATGCAGCCCCCTTCTGGCCACTGTTACGCGGATTTTTGGCATGCATTTCCATATGCTGATCTGGCTTTTTCTCACTTTGCTACTCTCATTTTTGCCCCAATTTCTACATTTATTTTCCCTACCTATATACACACAAATCCTTTCAGGACAGGGAGTGTATGTACATACACATGGCTATGTCTGAGCCGCCGCTCTTTTATTTGATTCTCACAATCCTGTGAGAGAAGCATAATTGGTATATACCTGATTTGCTGATGAAGAAACAGAACTGATTCATTTAACACAGATCTTATGGCTGGTAAGAACAGCTATGGTTAGAATAGATTCTAAATCTCCTGACTTCAATTCCACACTCTGAAAAAGAACACAGTAACTTTTTCTGCAGCTACTTTTGAAGGACCCGTTCAGTGAGGCCCCTTAACTCTAAGTGGATGGCCACGCTTCTCTGTAGTGAAATGGAGAGGACTGGCTGAACAACGGTAATCCATTTCCCCAAACTGCCAAGATTGGAGGAATGGGAAACTCTAACATTTTGTCGTTCACATTTGCATTTATTCAGCATTGGAAAAAATCTCAATTTTTTATAGTTATGTAAATGATGGCATAAAAACTCTTGAAAAAATTCCTTTAAGACTTTAATTATCCAGTAACATAGTTACTGTTATAAAAAGGTACTTGCCTTTCATGATGTCAGTTTGTCCTGTCAATTTATCACTGCTCTCTGGCAGATTGAAACACAGATTTTAAGACATGTTTCCATGACTAAAAATATAAAGTGGGCAATTCATAGCTTTCTTTTAGTTAGAAGAAATATTTCGTTAACGTAGGTAATCATTTCTTTTCCAATTAGCTTTTTCTTTTTCATGAGATAGCGTATCTGCTAAAGGATTGTTTTTTTTTTCTTAATCTATAAGCTACGGAGCACATAATTAATTGTAAATAATATTAAAACTCTTCCCTATTGGGAAGAGCAACACATGGAAAAAAAGAGGAGAGTGAAGCACTCTGAAATTGAATTAGCAAAGAAGGAAAGTGAGCTCACTGCAGAAAACATGTGGCTGCTTTTCCACCACCACATTGGCAGATGGTCTGGTAGGTTTCTTAAAATAGTACTACATCAAGGTTTTCCGCAGGAATCCTAGGCAATGTTCATTAAACAAATAGTTTATTTATTTTTTGAAGGAGCTGGCACCATCTCCAACCTTTATGAGAATTCATAATTTTTATCACAGAAAGCCCAGATGCTTTTCATTGAAGTTTCAATACCCATTGATAAATTTGTGCCTGCAGAATCAGCAAAATATTTTAAAGTCTGACTATATTGGGGTAAATTGTAGACATCTTCCCATGAAGCGCGGAAACCAATCACTGGAAGGTCAGTTGGGGCTGCCCACTACATAACATTTTCCGTATTTGCATTGCTTTGGCTTTGTCACTTTGAATATTGGCATGGGAACCTGTTCTATGTGGTTAAAGAGTTTTTTTAGTTGCTTATTTCCCAACTTAAGTATAATCCTCTTTTGCTGACAGCTTTTTAGTTACTGTAGAAATGATTGTATTGTCATAAACACAGCTTTATGGTTTCAGGTTGGTGTGGGGGAGGACCAGAGGGTGTTCAAAAAAGCTCATGTTTTCACCCAAACACACCCACCTAAGTACTTACAGAAGGCCCAGGGGAACAGCAGTAGAATTCTTTTCCCTGTTCTACTTTTCAAAGTTTCTTATGTGGAATCAGATGCTTTTAATACACGTTTCAAAAGAGTATTTCAGTTAGCCTCCAAAAGTAAACAAACCACAATTCTGCTTCCCATTTTTTTTCCTTAATATAATCATTTGTTCCAATTTTCCTACCTTTGAAATCAGATGCTTCAGCCTCTCTTTCTGCCTCAAAAGTTTGGCTTGATTCAAGTTTCAGAAGCGAATGCTTGGTTCTGCAGTCTTCCTTATTTTTTATACCTTAATGGCCTTCATATGTTTTCTATAATTTTTTTTCCGATTTGGATCTCTTCTCTTTCAATTTCCATTAGATCTCTTCTCTCTTTTGTCTGTTTTGTTTTTTGTATAAATCTCACTCTGCATTCTTGCTCCGAGAGGGTGAAGCTTCTCTCCCACACCTGTGTTCCATTTTTTCTCCTAAGTATAAGTCCATGAGCTCTCATTTAAATATGAGTCAGATCTCATCTTTTCAAAGCACTTCTCCACCTAAACAGGCTTCAAGCTGACTCTGGTGATATCTCCAGTTCTTCCCATTCTAATCTGCCCCATTGAGTTGCTTCCTTCCTTCCTTCTCTGTCTGACTTTTGTGCTTTCTCAGTATAGTACTAACATAAGAGAACGGGCTTTGAGTGCACACTTGCATCGGTTTGAATCTTGGCTCTGCCTAGCTGCATGACCTGGAGCAATTACTTTGCATCTGAATTTCCTTTCCTGAAAAATGAGGATATTGATAACTATATCACAACATTTTTGGAATGATTAAATGAGAACATATAGTTAGAATGGAGTCATACGAGTCATACTAAGTGTTCAATATTATACATGTTTTCCAGTCTTCAGGAAAATTTGGCATTGTTTCAGTGATAAAGAGATTACTAGAAAAATCAGAGTAATGTGAAATAAATTGCTAGTTTCCAAGAGAAAACGCTTTAGGTGGCATGTTTTATTTCTTTTTCTCTCCCCCACCCCCATTATGCACCTATCCATCCATTTTTGAAATTAAAATTATGAAATATTCAAACATAAAAGTATAACAATTAATAAAACAAAATATGCATATGATCATCCACACTTAGCATGAACAAATTTTATATTTTGCCATAATTAAATCAGATCTTCCTTTTAAATAAATAAATATCTTAGATTTGGTTAAAACCCTCTATGTCCCTTTTCTGATGTCAATTATCTCTCTCCCTTTCCTGAGATACAGCCATGATGAATTTGTTCTTGAACATTCTTATTTATATATTTATATTTTTACTATATATGCATACATTCACATAAAATATTGTTTGGCATATTTTAAGTGACCTTTACATAATATATTGTATAAATCCTACAACTTGCCATTTTGTTCCATATTTTTGTTGAATTTATTACATGTGCCATTATCTTGTTGTTATATTCTGTTCATTTCTATTGCATTTCTATGCCGTTGTATGAAGGTGCCACAGTAATAGTGCAATTGCAAAACTAAGTGGAGGGCGTGATTCTAATTGTACCTGAAGATAAAATCTGATTCAACTCTAGTTGTGGGCTCAGTCCAGTTGCTTATTCTATAGGTACTTTGGAATCTTAGGGGAATTTGGTTACCTTCTTTAGGGAGGCATATTATTTCAAGTGAGAACAACCTCGGAAAGCCACAGAGTCCCCTGATATCTGGACCCGCAGCCTCTATTAATGAGAAATGATTTGGCCTATCAATAACTCTGGAGATCAGGGATACTATTTATAACTCTAGGAATTTTCTCCTTATGGTTTGCTAGGGAAGTATAATAAGATAATACATGCAAAACAGCAGTATCTAGCTGTTTAGAAAATTATTAATAAGTGGCTTTTGTGGATTTTTAATTAAAGAATTTTAAGATGAATCTTCTATAATTCACTAACTAATGGAAATGTGTAAATGTGATTCTCTGTCAGTATTTTTGTTTTCTCTCTTTATTTGTGATAAATTAAGATAATTGATGTTATCATTTTATGTTAACAGGTTATATATATCTTAACATATCTTTATTGGGCAAGTAGTAGTAAGTTGAAATTAAATGTTTGCTGACATTGAATTGAACCCACACAATAACTCTAGGAGGTAAGAGTTATTCCCATTTTATGGAGCATTAGAGGCCTGGTGCATGAAATTCATGCACGGGTAGGGTCCCTAGGCTTGGCCTGTGATCAGGGCTGATTGGGGCCTTCTGACTGCCGACCAACCGGGGCCTTCATTCCAGCTGCCGGCTGGGGCCTCCCTTCCCCGGCTACCGGCCAGGGCCTTCCTTCAGTCCGCACTTCCCCCTGGTGGTCGGCGCACCTCATAGTGAGTGATCGAACATCCAATCCCCTGGTCAAACGCCTGTGGGGACAATTTGCATATTAGGCTTTTATATAGAGAGATTTTATTTAAAATAGGAAAAATTAATTATAAATGCAAATAAGCCCCATAGTCTTTTAATTGGATCTCAACAATGCTAGTAGAACAGTTGAAAAAATGGTAAAATGGTAAAAACATTTTCAGTAGAAGGGTCTGTCCCATTTAGAAGTTAGAACTGGATTTCAAGAGAGCCTGGGGTATGATTGATTATTAGTATGTTAAAAGACATACTTTGTATGTTGCCCTAAGAGTTTTTTTTGGTACAGAGTTGAACCAAACATAAATACCATTCTTACGGAATTAATGGGGAATGCTTTGAAGATTTTTATTTTTTGAGTTTAAAATATTATTTAATAAGGATTTGCTTATTAAATTTACATATAATTGACTTATTATATTAGTTTCAGGTGCACAACATAATAGTTAGATATTGTGAAATGATCACCACAATAAGTCTGGTTAACATCCATCACCACACACAGTGCCAGTTTTTCTTCTTGTGATGAAAACTTTTAAGATCTACTCTCTTAGCAACTTTCAAATATATAATGCAATATTATTAACTATAATCCCAATGCTGTATATTACATTATCATGACATTTATTTTATAGATGGGAGTTTATGTCTTTTAACTTTTAAAATGTTATTTAATAAGGCTTTGGTTTTGACCAATACTCTTTGGGTAAGTATAAGGTATAGTTCCAGTTTTTTAAAAAATCAGTCCTATCATTGAATTAGAAATTAGGTTGGAAATCTCATTTTGGGGAGGAGGGGGATTATTTGAAAAATAATTCAAAGTAACTGGGTGGAGGGTGACAATAGGGGAAAATAGGGGACATCTATAATACTCTCGACAATAAAAATAAATAAATAATTCAAAGTGAGGAATAAATAAATATTGCTCAGTTAATTATTTAATGAATAGTTTAGCTATGAAGTCTCTTCTGGGATTTTTCATTTTTCCTATTGTAAGTGGTGATTAGGAAAAAAACCTTAGTAATCAAAATTATGGCAACAATGATAGTAACACAATTAGAATGGCTGCCATTTATCTGATAATTTAATCCAATTATTGGCTTTTACAATATAAGGTGATATCTGCTGAGTATGGCTATGGAAAAGCTATGATTTTGTTTTTGGTGATACACAATTAATGCAGCTATAAAAATCAGTATTTTTAGGAATCTTAGTAGTCCTTGGTCCTGGGAAAGGAATTGCATTTTATGTAAATGCTACCCTTGGCAAGTTATATCATTATGTAGATTTGGTCTTTATTTGTTGGAAGAGAAATAGGGAAGAAAGAAAAAAAGGAAATAAGGGATGAAGACATTGCCTTCTTCAGATCCAAATTAAATAATATAATAAGTATAATAATAAAAAAACATTGCTTACTACTAGTATATGCCAGTGTGCTAAATGCCCTACATATATAGGACTGTAATTCTTGTTTATGATTTTAAAATTCAAAGTTTTTTAAATACTCAATTAGCAGTAAGACCAGGTTTGATCTGTACTCACTGGTGGTAAGAACTCTCCTGAATGGACAGTTTTTAATTTATACTCTTTATTTATGCCACATAAGGTAAATACTATAGACTGTAGAAACACTGTGTTTGATTGTTGTGTTACATAACACATGGTATATGTCCTATGTAATCTCTCTAAAAGAAAAATAACTAAGTTCTTATATACAACTAACTACAGTGGTAGGCAAACTGCGGCTCGCGAGCCACACGCAGCTCTTTGGCCCCTTGAGTGTGGCTCTTCCTAAGCCTTAGGAGTACCCTAATTAAGTTAATAACAATGTACCTACCTATATAGTTTAAGTTTAAAAAATTTGGCTCGCAAAAGAAATTTCAATTGTTGTACTGTTGATACTTGGCTCTGTTGACTAATGAGTTTGCCGACCACTGATCTAGGAGAATTGGCATTTAAACTTCACATAACCACCGTGGCCAGTGTGTGCGGCTCAGTTTGTTCAGTCTTTTCCCATGAACTGAGAGGTCACTGGTTCAATTCCTGAACAGGGCTCAGGCCCTGGTTGCAGATTCAATCCCCAGTAGGGCATGTGCAGGAGGCAGTCAATCAATGTTCAGCTCTCACGTCAATGTTGCACTCTCTCCCTCTTCCTTCCTCTCTCTCTAAAAAAATCAATAAAAGCATATTTAAAAAAACTTACATAACCTATGAGGTAAGCATTATTATTATTATCTTCATGTTATAGAGAACACAATTGAAACAGGTTAATAAAGGAATATTTATCAATAATGGCTGTTTTAAAGCCTGCAATTCTCTGGTTAGAAAATACTTTGAAAAACATTATTTTTTGAAGTGTCATCAGTCTTTATGACAGTTTTTAAATTTACTAGAGGAAAAAGGGGTTTACCATGAATACTTACATGTTAAAACTTCTGGGATATATTATAATACTACTGCTACTATGTCTAGGAAGTTCCAAATGGATTAGAATAAAAATTTAGAAATCTGTTTCTTTTGGGTGGCTCCTACTGCCAAAGTATTATAATGAATGGTTCTCTGCCATGAGGAGTTCCATCATATAGTAATAGGGAAATAATAGGGAAGAGGCAGACAGCTCACACTGGGATCACTGCACTGACATCTGGTTTTATTTTTGCTTGTTACATCTTCCAGACCCCACCAACAGTCACTTTATGTAATATATGTTACACATATCTTACTACACTGTAAGAGGTTTCAGAAAAATTGCTTTTGACAACTAATTAGCATTTCCTAAACATATAATACGATATTATCGTGGTAATGTATTGCATGGTACAATATTGGTTTCATTTAATTTAAGGCTATATTACACATCCAATAATTATTATGGACTTTTCAATGTAGGTATTTATTGAGATTTAAGTTTAAATTGAAATTTTGTCACGTTTTTACATCAATTTCAAACATCTTTCTAGATGTAATAAGTACCATATTTATTAGGAACAGTTTTAGTAAGTTTCTTTCAGATTTTAGAGTTTGTGTTTCAATAAACCTTAATTCTGCATAAACTCATGGAATGATTTGTTGATCTTTGTGCACTGATAATGTCTCATAGACGATGGCCAAGCATTCATAACGGCCTTTAAAGAGAAACTATCCACACCGACCTCCGCAGTACTATGGTCTTTGTCAAAGTTGTTGGTTTTGGGACTTTTGTTAATTGTGAATGCAATAGGATCCTGTCTTTGCCTTCAGAGGATATCAGGGCAAACGTGAATGCAGAACATTTTACCCATTTTTGGAGCAAAGGATGATCTCAAATCACAGTACCTCACGGGCAGAAGCCAACTGCCCAGCTGAAGGGTGATACTGTTTGTAAGGCACGTGATTGCTGTTGTGATAAGCCTCCCAGGAATGTGGGGAGGAAGGGTACTGTAGTTTAACTCAGAGTGCTTTGGAATGTTGCAATTTGCCTTCGTTATCCTTGGTATTTAACATGGTTTGATAGAATCACTTTAGATCCAGCTGAAACCTGCCAGTGATCTGAAGAAAATCCTTTGGCTACTGCAATTGTTTGGCCCACTCTTTTTTAATTTTTATTATTTATTTTTAAATTTTATTTATTATTTTAATCTTTATGGTTGAAAGTATTACATATGTCCCCCTTTTCTCCCCGTCAACCCCCTCCAGCCCAACCCTGTCCCTCGCCCCAGATTATTCAGCAGTTTAATTAGTCTCTCTGACAGGACCTTAACCTTTCTATACTCATTTCTACTATGTTAAGTTGGACGCACTTCTTAAAAAAGTTATTTTGAAATATTATGGATTGATAAGAGGTGACAGAAAAATGCACTTTTCTCCAGCCTCCCCCAAAGTGAATATCAAAGGAGACATCAAAGGTTGCTCTGGCCTCTGTAGAATGCCTTTAGTTATTAAGGTATAGATGAAGCACTTCATTTGTTCAAGGGAGTGCATTCCAGAGAGAGTCCACAGACACCAAAATTCTCTTTGTTGTTTTTGTTAAACTGCAGTCTTTCCTAATATGAGCTGTGTCATCCCTACTTTGGTTAGCTGAGAAATCTTTTCCCTACTGTTCAAAAGGAACCTTTTCTCCCCGTCAACCCCCTCCAGCCCACCCCCACCCTCTGCCCCAGGTCCTCACCACCCCACTGTCTGCGCCCATGGGTTTGTTTGGCCCCCTCTTTATGTGTAGATTCCTCCTTTCTCCCTGCACCTTCACTTTGTCACAGATTCAGGTTCACACATCTGTAGGAATATGAATCTCTGTCTTTTTCCTTCCTTTCTTTTCTCTCATGCATGAGTGCATGTAGGCATGCGCTCACTCTCTCTCTCTCTCTTTGTCTTAGTTTTTCTTTGTAGGTGTACAGGACACTTCTCTAATTAAATGATGTTATTTGATACTTTTCCTTATATTTTGTGGAGAGCCATTATCATTTTAAAAGATTCTGTTAACATTTTGTTTCACCTGTCTAAATTGATGAGGAACATAAGTTTAGAGAAAGCTATTATTTCTGTAATGCCAGTCAGGGTTGTTGAAATCTTACATATGTTAAAACAAGATGAAACCACATGTGAATGACAAGCTACTTGTGTGGTAAGGGCTTATTCACTTAGAAATTTCTTGATCAACTAAAGATGGTCATCAAGATTTTTCAATGAAGGAATATATTCAGAGTAGAGAAAATATTCTGTGTCTTTTTCTTGCGCTGAGGAAAAATGAGAAGTATTGATTGTGACTTTAGAAGGAGAAATCAGCTTTGTCCTGGATACGTTGTGTGTAGTCAGTTGAGACTCTCCCACTGAAGAACAAAGAGGGTTAAATAGATAGTATCTATGAGAAACATGTGTTCTCTTTGAACTCTCAAAATAATTTCAGGTTTATTTTCTTTCTTTAACAAGAAGGAATGGTCAATTTGAGATTAAATAAAGATTGTGACAGAAGTGCTAGCTTTTAATGTTGTGTGACTGAATTGGGATGGGAGATTAGATACAAAATAGTTCCTAGAGTTGCTCTAAATTTGTGGTTTCTAAGCATATGCGGAGGTATCTTGGGGTGCTGCATCAAACTCCCAAGAGTATCATGGGATATTTAAAAATTTCAAGAGAAAGACAGTAAAACTCAGTTGATCACCACTAAAGCTTGAGGTAGTTCATAGTTTCAACATTAGATCATGTTACAGTCCTTTTGCTGATGCCATGTCTTTTGGAGTTGGGTTTTTGATGACTTCTTATAGCTAAAAAATGGGGAAAAATTTTTAGGCATTTATTTTGGTTTAGGGGTGCCATGAAAAAAAATTACTGAAACACTAACGATACCACAAACAGAAAGTTTGGGAACCTTTGCTCTCATTATCTATCTATCTATCTATCTATCTATCTATCTATCTATCTATCTATTATCTATCTATCTAGCATCTACATTATATATGTATATATAGTTTATGTAAATATATTAGTGGTTATTAATATTTATATATTTATTATAATATGTAGTTTTATAGAAACATTATTGTTAATTTAGGGTCTTGGACTATATTCTCATTGAATCCACAAATTTTGTTTATAGATAGTCATTCCATTTAGATTACAGGAACTTAGACTAAGCATTACTACTCACTTGCTGGGAGTTTAACCAAAGCACAAGTCTAGCTGTAGTGCTTTGAATGAAAGTTGTAGATCATTTCCCACTATTATGGCTCAGAAGTGAGACCTTGTCTGCATTCCTTTGATTTTTCTCATTCACTTCTTGAGATTAAAAGAGACTTAAACTTGTCCAATTGAGTAGAATTCTCTCTGTTGTCAGAAAGCCACATATAGACTGCTCTACTTTGAGATTTTATGTTTCTATTCCCTTTCAGAGGTAGACAAGGGTTAGGTTAGAGAGTGAGATACTAGATTCAAGATGAACAGAGAGCCTGAAAGTGAGATTTAGGGAGATCATAAAGTTCTGTTTACTCAGGGTATTAGTTTTGTAATTCTTTTCCAAAATTCCCGAGTCTCAGGGTTGGACAGTGAATGAACAATTTCATAGGCAATCTACGTATCTTGTTTGTCTCTGGTTCTGTGAAGTATATAAATTCCTTAGATATGTCAATTCTCCATAAAAGGGAGAATTCGTATCCTAAATTCTAGTTCTTGATATATTGGTTTTTGGACAATGGCCACCATTTTCACCTGTCAAAATGATAATAGTAGCTTCAGACTCTGGATTAGGAGGATGTTTGAAACTCAATAGACACCTACTAGTTTCTCATCATTCTCAATGAGAATCATCTCTAAGTACTTGCTCAGCTCTCCCTCTGTCTGCATGGCCCATGACCCTCTTCCCAGCACCACTTTTGCTTCCTCAATTATGGCTGTCACATGTGATCTGCACGCTGATGAATAGTGGCAGCCTTTGCTCCATGGTGCCGGTTAAAATCTGTGTCAGTGGGAGCAGCTTCTGCAAATCTCAAGGTGGCATACTCCCTGCAAGTCAGCAATTGCAAGCATGAGGGTGACCGTGTCCTTGTCTTGACACTGCTGGCACCTGTTGTCATTTCTCGGCTCTCTAGGATTCTCTAAGACATTGGACAATGTATAGGTCTTCATTTTATCTCACATAATTATCTCCTGTACATACAAGTCACTCCATACTTAAGATAGCTGTGATCTTAAAAAATATATATGATCTTAAGTGGCAAATAGGACTAGATGTGGCTTATACTAATAAGTGGATTCCCAATCTTTCCAAGTGGAATCATTTTTTAAATGAAAATTTCCCACAACTCAGAGACATATAAGCTAGACAAAAAGCAGAGTTCATGTGCTTCAAGTCAGGGCATGAGCAATCAGGCTATTTTCTTCAAAAATATTCTCTCCTTCACCTAAGAAACCTAGGTTTTAGAGGAACACCATTTAGAAAGGATAGATTAAGATATGTTATTGATAAATGTAGAAAGAGAACTCAACTGGTTTTTAGGGAAATTTTTCTATTTATTAAATGTATTAAGCATTTTACTCTTAGCAGCTTAAGTAATTTAGAGTTTGGCACAGAGCAGAGTGGCAAACTACAAAATGTGGGCCAATTTATGACTCACTACCTGATTTTGTAAATAAAGTTTTATTGGAACATACATATTGTTTGGGTATCGTCTCAGGCTGCTCTCATACAACATGGCGGATTTGAGAAGAGACTGGATGCCCCAAGGTTTAAAATATTTATTATCTGGTTATTTAAATAAAAAGTTTGCCAGGAAAGTATCCCTTGGGGGCCATATGCTTAGTACTCTATAAGTAAACAGTATGTATTAAACTATAACCTATGAATTACAAATAAGTATTATATACTCAAAATAACCAGTATAGTTTAAATCCCGTTTGCACACTATCTGCACCTTACAATACATTGGCATTTAAAGTTGACATTACATTTTATTTTAAATTTTTTTGTTCTGATAAAACTTCATCTCCACATTTCCAGTTTACACTAAAAAAAAAAAAAGAAAGGACTTGTATGCATGCATATGAGCAAAACAATGGACACAGACAGTTGCAGGGAGTGAGGGCTTGTGCTTAGAGGAGGGGGTGGTGGGGGAGAGGTCAATGGGGGGAAAAAGGAGACTCATAATACTTTAAACAATAAAGAATTTAAAAAATGAACATTTCCTATTGACATTCTCAATTTAAAAAGAGCTTTGCAGATATTGGATTTATTGATATGATATGAAAGTTTCTCTGTACTGAGGAAGGAAATTCTCTCTTCCCCAATCCAGTCTTTGAATAACTCCAGATCAATGTGTGTATTCAATGTCCTTGCTTTTATCTAATATGAAAAAAGCCAATGTGCTGGTAGCTTCTGAAAAGCTTTCCAAGTTGGCCCAAGATGAAATAAACTGTCCTTAAAGTAAAATAAATGGTATCCCACAATGCTATTGATACAATACATGCCATCAAGCATGTCTTTCCATTTTCAATAATACATCACAGCAGAGATAAAGAGGTAATAGAAGAATCTGCTTTTACTACTGAGATCTGAGATTTACTCCAGCTGTTTCACTTTTAAAGGAAGGTTCCCCTTATGCCCTATTCTTTAAGAAGTACCAGTAACAGGTAAGCTAAAAGGTGAAATCGTTTGCTAGCTTTCTTCAAGGAAAAGTGCTTATTTAGTTGACTAAGCAAACTATTTCAAATTGACTAAGGGCTTGAACTAAATGTTTGATTTTTTTTTGGATCAATGATAATTTCCATTCTGTGGCTTCAGCATGTAGAAGCTGTCAAGTCACAAAATATTATGAAAAATTGAATTCATTGTTTTTAAATATTGTATGGCCTACAAGGTGCCGTATTGGACAATAAAAAATTAGAAGGGGAGGAAATAAAATAATGGCAAAATAGAAATGAACAGGTTACCAAATACATAGATATTATTGGAGGAAATTCAAGCATAATATTATGTTGGTCAATCAGTTATGCTTGTTAGATAACTCTGTGTAGTACTCTCTGGTAAGATGCACTAGGGCAATATTCTGAGATATGTGTGTGTGTGTGTGTGTGTATTAAGAGACGTGTATGATGGTTGCATATCTGACACACTCAATGAATGTAGCCAATGCAATGTGACTGTTCTCAGGCTATTTGGAGTTTTACCTTTCCCACTTAAGAAAATACATTCAGAATGTAGGAGTGACATAGTAATAACCTGAATATATTCTAGTATATCATCACTTGTGTTAACAGGACTTTTTCAGTTGCAATTGACAGAAATCCAACCTTAAATGGGACTTTATGGCCCCATGCAATAGAAAGTACAGGGTGAAACTGGACACTCTCTTTTCCCATCGCTCAGCTCTTTTATCTGTGTTGACTTACTCTCAAGCATTTCTTCCCCTTGGCAAAAATGGCCCTGGTAGCACCAGGCGTATTAAAAGTTCTCAGCAGCAATGATCCTGGAAGAAAAAGAAATCTTTCTTCTCCCCCTGGTATTTTATTTCAATCCTGAAAATCAAGCCTGCAACAGAGGTTCATGCCCTTGCCCGGAATTGAATCCAGGACCCTTCAGTACACAGGGTGATACTCTATACACTGAGCCAAACTGGGTAGGGCTCTAAGACTTTTGTAACACCTATTTTTATCTTTTAAATTTCTGTCAAGATTTGATCTGTATACTATTAACCAATCACTTCATTTTAAGAAGATTGATGCTAAATAAATATCAATTCAGGCTATGGATTTGCCCATTTTTGAGACTTATATGATTTCATAAATTCCTGAATATTTTCATTGTTGAAAAGTTGAGTATTAAAATGTTATTAAGCATAAAACTTTTTTGTGTGAATTTAAACCTATTGAAAATAGAATAGCTTGTATTTATTTGCTCATGGTAGATTTGCTTAGAATTTTTCTTTCTTCTCTTAAGGTCTTGGAAACCCAAACTCTGACTCAATTATAAAATTATAGAGTTACCATATTTTTCCATGTATAAAATGCTATTTTTTTCTAAAATCATTAGACTGAAAATCTAGGGGTGTCTTATACATGAAAGTCAGCCGAGGAGGGAGCCACGCGGGTGTGTAGCTGCCATACTTTGTCAAACAGGCTTCCTCTATTCAGAAGCCTTATTGTTACTGACGTCAGCTGACGCCTTAATTGGAGGTGGATGTGGAGAGTGCCAGATACAACAGGGACCAGAGCATTTGAACCCATAAAGATATAAAAAAAAAAGATAAATACCAGTAAGCGATTGTCTTACTCTGCAAAATGCAAACTGAATGTAATCAGCTATGCAAAAGAGCTTGGAAATAGAGCTGCAGAAAGACAATTTGGACCTCCTCCCACTGAGTGTATGATCAGACAGCGGAGAAAACAGGAAAACAACTCCTTAGATGACAAAAAAGAAGGCCTCAAGAGGAAAACCAACAAAATGGGCAAACTTGAGTTTTAGAAATTGATATGTCTGGAACTAATAGTGATGAAGAAGAAAGCAGTGATGCAACAGAGGCTGAATAAAGTGATGTGCTGCTTAAATCGTAGTACTGGTATGTAAACACTACCTGCGGTAATTACTAAGTAAAAATGTGTTCTGTTTTATGTTTAAAATATTAATTTCTTAATTTGGGGTTGGAAAAGTGGGGAGGGGTTGTCTTGTACATGGGGACGTCTTATACACAGAAAAATACAATAAATTAAGTGGAAGGCCTTGAAGAGTAATTTAATCTATTATACCTCAAGCAAAACTACACACAAACCATTTCAGACAGGTGAAACTCTTGTCTGTTTTTAAATTCCATCACCTCTGTAGAGGGTTAAATGGTGGCCCTTAAAAGGATATGTCCATGTCCTAATCCTCAGAACCTGTGATTGTGACCTTATTTGGAAATAGAACCTTTGAAGATGTAATTAAGTTAAGAAGAGATCATACTGGATGAGGGTGAGCCCTAATCTAATGACTAGTGTCTTATAAGAGGAGAAAAACTTGGACATAGACACAGATGAGAAAGCCATGTGAGGATAGAGACACACATGAGGAGAATGCCATGTGAAGATGGAGGCAGACGTTGGATGATGTATCCCCAAGCCAAAGAACACCAAGAATTCTTGGCAACTACCTGAAGCCAGGAGGGAAGCATGGAACAGACTTTTCTCCAGAGCCTTTGCAGGGGCACTGCCCTTTCAACACCTTGATTTTGAACTTCTGGGCTCTGGAACAGTGAGAGAATAATTCTCGGTTGTGTTGAGCCACACATTTTGTGGCAATTTGTTATGGCAGCCAGAGGAAACTAATGCAACCTCTCAATTACTTAGGAAAACATTTTTCCTATTTCATTTTTTTTTTGTGCCTAAGATTAGCTCTGGATTATTGTGAGTTTTACACTTTCCAAATATGCAGAGACAAAAAGGACAGTTAAGGAAAGTGACCTTGGTGTAGAAGAAGCATGGTAATCTAAAAGAAGGCCTTTTAAAGCACATTAATGTTCTGTAAACAAAATAGTCAAATTCTTTTACTGTAATGCCTCTCCTTTTTGTGCAAAGAACATCAACAAAAAAAGGAAATAAGAAAAGAGAAACTTGATTCTAGTGCTCCTTATTCTTTATTTTTCAACAAAGTTGTGTGCATTTTTTCCTTTTTGCTGAAATTACTTTCCATTTTCTTAAAGCTAAGCTCTAAAAAAATTCTTGTATTTTACTCAAACCTAATCATGACTTGTGTTCTAGTTCTTTCTAAAATATTATTAATTACATGATATTGAAGTCCCCCAAATTTTCAAACTATAGTGTAATAAGAATTGTTAGTGTAGTGTTATACAGTGCAGATTGTTTGAGTCTTACTTTCAAGAGTATTTACTTGCTGGGTCTGATTTAAGGCTCAGCAGTTGGCATTTACTTTTAAAAAAAATTTTTTTTTATCAACCCTCTCTCTTATAATCCTCATGCTAGGATCCATTAGACACACTTTGGAACACATGCTGTAGTCCATCCATCCTGGCTCATCTGATGGCAGTACGTTCTAGTGAAAAACTCAAGTATCCACACTTTATGTCTCAATTTACATTCAAATTCTATTTTTTCTCCAACTAATTTCTATGAGATTAAGCCTAATTTTTTCCCAGTGATTCTGAGAACCAATGCTTATTTCTAAAGTTTCAAGGCATTTTGTTCTGTTTGCCTGACAGTTTTATTAATTTTCCCTTTTAGAGAGTTAAGGAGGGGATTGGTGGAGAATCTCCCAGTCTGCACCTCTCCCAGACATCTACCATCCTCCCTCCGTCATCTCTCCTGTACCTCCCAGTGCTGGAGGGTATGATCTCATTCTTCCACAGAAGGATTTGACATATGAAAATCACAAATAATTAACCAAATAAACACATTATTTTACTATTACTAGCTCAGAAATATGAGAAATGCACAGAAATATGTTTTCATCCTGTGTTCTAGGAACAATGTGAATACCACTGGCAGAGAGCAGGATCAGAGACTCATTACGACTCAGTTTCTTGACTCTTACTGGGAATCCTGAACTCCATTTTGATTTCCAATTTTTTAATGAAGATAAATGTTTTATTTAGATGCACTGGGATATATTGTTTCAGCTGGCTAACATCTGGATGCTTTCTCAGCACATGCTGAAGCCTGCATTTGTAGCACTGGCTAGTTTGTTCCAGGAACACAAAGTGCTCGTTATTTACCATTGTTATTTTCTCTGACACTAGAGAAAATTCAGCGCTACAAAAGTGCCAACTTAAAGGAAACCATGAATTAAAGCTGATAGAGTTCAAAATGTTGATATTCTGATTGTTTTCTCCTGGGTTAATCTGAAAATTATTCTTTTTCAGAAGAGCATAAAAGAAAGACCAAGTTAGATTAATTGTACTTTCTTTTAAATAGATGATAGCCAGTCATTCATGATTCTAAATTTCCCACTTTTTGGGAACCTCTTGGAATCATAGAATGCATCACTTGACCTTGAAGGGATCTTAGAAGTTATGGAGTTAGGCCTCCCATGTAGTTCAGAGATAGCCTCTGCTTAAGTCATTGGTAAGGGTCACTCAGGCACTGTCTGCTTACTGGGCACTATTCGTAGGGTCCTCTCCTTGGGTGAAAACTAGCTCCTTCATTGATTTCACTTGAACATAGCTTATTAAGTGCCATTTACAAAATGGAAAACGGATGCAATCAATCATTTATTTATTCATTCACACACACCCCCACCTGGTTCACTTTATGGTGAACATAGTATAAAGTGGTGGACTTTAAAGTCAGACAGACCTGCATTTGATTCCTGACTCTTTCACAAACTCGTTTCAAGACATTAAGCTGCTTAAAATTTTAAGCCTAAATTTCTTCATATATAAATGGGATTTTATTTTATTTTTAAAATACATATTCTTATTGATTTCAGAGAACAAGGGAAAAGGAGAGAGATAGGAACATCAATGATGAGCGAGAATCATTGATTGGCTGCCTCCTGCACATCTCCTACTAGGGATTGAGCCTGCAACCTGGGCATGTGCCCTGACTTGGAATTGAACCGTGACCTCCTTCCTAGTTCATAGGTCGGTGCTCTACCACTGAGCCACATTAGAAAGCAGTTTTCAAAATGATTATTTAATTGAATGATATTTTGAAAAATACCCGCCCCCCCTAATGTATGTTATGCATTCATGGTACTACTATCCTATATAATTAAGAGGTAATATGCAAATTGACCATCACTCCACCACTCAAGATGGCCACCCCCATGTGGACACAAGATGGCCACCACAGGATGGCCAGCAGGAGAGGGCAGTTGGGAGGGACGAGGCCTGCAAGGGAGGGCAGTTGGGGGGTGACCAGGCCTTCAGGGGAGGGCAGTTGTGGGGTAACCAGGCCAGCAGGGGAGGGCAGTTAGGAGCAATCAGGCCGGAAGGGGAGCAGTTAGGTGTGGATCAGGCTGGCAGGGAGAAGTGGTTAGGGGGTGATCAGGCAGGCAGGCAGGTGAGCGGTTGGGAGCCAGCAGTCCTGGATTGTGAGAGGGATGTCCGACTGCCCATTTAGGTCCAATCCCATCGGGCAGTCGGACATCCCTCAAGGGGTTCCAGATTGGAGAGGGTGTAGACTTGGCTGAGGGACACCCCTACCCCCTGCACAAATTTTGTGCACCAGGCCTCTAGTCCAATATATTCCCACAAACACAAGTCAGAGGACAAACAGTTTTATGAAACCAAACCCACAGATGGGATTGTTGAGAGGACTGGGGTGGTAGAAAAAGATAAAAGAGGTAGTAGGCTACACAGCCTCTGTGAGTTTCTGAGATCCAACTTCATTTATTTATACCCAACAAATATTTGTTAACCACCTAAATTTTGATGATTACTGTGCTGATCCCAAGGATAGTGAGAAGCAGAGATATATGGCCCTGTTGTCATGAAACTTCATTGTAAAGTAGGAATCAGATAGTAAACAAATATTTACATAATTAATACTAAATATATTAGCAGTGTGAGGAATGCGATGAAGGGAAAGAACATAAAAAGAGTGACTGTTATGTTCCATTTCATAAGCTTTTCTAATGAGACTGGTCTCCTTAAGTACACTGCTGTTGTAATTTTCCTCTTAAAGGAAGATACCAGCCTAATCAATGTTTGAAAATTAAGGTAACTGTATTATTTATTATTCAAATAAGTTAATTATGCCAGGATAACAGGCACAAAACAGAACTAATAGTTACTGTCTTTAAAGTGGCAGTGGGGAGATGATTCAAAGTAAATGAATGATAAGAAGGACAATAATAAATTTGTATGGCAAGTAAACAGTGTTATTCCTATGACAAATCAAGAGGTAAAAAGAAGAATTGTTTAGAGAAATCCAATGGGATATAATTAAGACTAATAGCATGAACCTAAATAAAGAAAAAATTGAGCTAACAAAATACCAAGAAAAAATTTCTAATACCCAAGACTGATTATAAAAGATACTCTCAGGGGAAGATATTTTAGCCAATGTGAGCTGAAATATTGAAAATTAAAATGGAGAGCAGGTATCCTATATAATAAAAGTCTAATATGCAAATCGACCAAACAGCCAAACGACAGACCACCAGGGGGCAGATGCTCAATGCAGGAGCTGCCCCCTGGTAGTCACTGTGCTCCCGCAGGGGGATTGCCACTCAGCCAGAATCCCTGAGCCAGGCTCATGGCTGGCGAGTGCAGCAGTGGTGGTGGGAGCCTCTCCTGCCTCCAGGGCAGCATTAAGGTCGTCCAACTGACAACTTCCTGTGGGGAGTGGGCTTAAGCTGTCAGTCAGACATCCCCCGAGGGTTCCTGGACTGCAAGAGGGTGCAGGCTGGGCTGAGTTACCCCCCGCCCCAAGTGCACAAATTTTTGCACCAGGCCTCTAGTTATATATATATATATATACCTTCACCATGAAAAGATATTTGAACTAAGAGTTCTTTTCTACCTCTAATTCTTAATGTCCTTGAGAAGCTCCAAAGTTTCTTTTTCTTTTCCTTCTTTTTTTCTCTCCCTTCCTTCCTCCCTCCCTCTTCCCTTCCTTCTTTCCTTCCTGCCTTCTTTCCTTCTGGCAAAGGGCCCATCTTAGTCTTTGTGGTAATTAATCTCACACAAGGTACTGAAAATCCTGACATCAAACATTGGCACAGCTTAGATCCTATCCTTGTTTAAATCTGTTCACTCTATTTCTGCCTGAAAAAAGCACAGTCTGTGGCTAAAAGGCCCAAGAGTTCTTTCTTGAAAGACTAACGTAAGAAGACATAATTTAAATGAATGTCTTCATTGGGTGCCATAGAAAGACCAATCTGAGATATCCTATCTCTTTTTAAAAAGCAAGGAAAACTGGTTTTGTCTGGAATAGAATCCAGGGCAAGACAGAATTCTAGCTTCTAGAAATATAATCCTTTTAATTTTGGAAGAATCAAAATTCATTTAGCCTAAAATATTTGGAAGCTTGTCTCAGTTACTCTGTTAGTGTAAACTTGGCCTCCTCTGTGCTAGCAAGAAGCCTTGGCAGCCAAATTAAGTAGTGCTGTGACTCAGTGTAAGGTGTTCTGTCCACTGTGGGGAGGAGAGGATGCTGGAGCCAGAGGCACTGACCTCAAATGGAGCATCTGATCCTTAAAGAGCCCCTGGTATTCATTGTCAGGTATGTCAGCTGGATTTCAGTTCAGATAATTACATTTTGCTTGTCCGATGCCCCTAGCAGTTTCAAGTGGGATCTTCATCTCTCATCAGAAATTGCTCTGCAGGTGAAGCTGAGCTTAATTAAACGGCCACGTGGCAGTCCACATGTGGGGTTGGTTTCAGTGGTCAGGGAAGTGATCTCTCTATCGATCCACGCCAGCCATAGTGCTCAGGCTTGCATTCTTTTCAGGGAATTTTCTGATCGAAGAGCCTCAGTAAAATAATGATAAATATAAATCTCTCTTTAAGCAAGAAAGATGAGTTTAGAAACGAAAGATGGTAAGGTGGGTTTTGTGGAGTTTAAATCTGTTCACTCTGTTTCTGCTTACTAAAACATATATTTGCGTTAGTAAGCTGAATTTCAAGATGGCTACTCAGTATGCTGTCCAGTGGATTAATTTGGTTTGCACTGTCGGTGCCTGCTCCTTTTCATAAGAATCTTGGGATGAATTCATCTTGGTAGAAAATGTGAATGATGGGAAGCTCTCAGGCAATTCACTTACTTTCATTCCAAGAATTTGGGAGAACTTGGATGATTAAATGGTCAGGGAATCCTCAGACACATTTTCTTTACTTTACCTTTACTGAAAACGTTCTCCGTTGAGCAATTAAATTATATGGAAATAAGGTTTAGAATCCAGATGTAACCGCCCAAGGCAAGAACTGTATTGAACTAAAGGCCAGTATCACACCTCAAAACTTTTATTGTTCTTTTAAGTAGATTCGATTATGCTTTTTATGTGTATATTATAATTCTATCTTAGAAAATTTTTAAAACCATAATTACTTGGGGAATGCAAAGACCCCTCAGCGTTAGTTCAGATAACTACGGTTGCAAAGGTAATCTGTTGTAAGAATAAGTTATATAAAGCATTGCAGACTTGAATGTTTTTAAACAGACATACAATGCATATAATTTTGATTTTTATCTATTCCTTGGCTCCTTCTATGTAGGAATTCTTAACCTAAGCATCTAGCATATGTTGAAGAAAGTTTAGCATTTATGTTTTACCCACTCCCAGGTTGGTTGTGAGAACAAAAATTCATAATATAACTGCCTCTGTCAAGAGCTGAGAATGAACTTGAGGAGTTCCCAGAGTCAGCAAAGATGTTAATTAGTAGATAATTCAGACCAGCTAAGTAGACAATAAATGAATCCTTTTATTGTTTATTTTCCCCTTTCTACAAATCGTTTCCTCATTTAAGTCAAGAAGGAAATAGAAGGCTGAGAACTTTGGCTGGAAATGGCTTTTTCAAAGCATTTCTCACAAGTGAGAAAAGGAACTGGGGGTTGCCAGCTTCTGTAGGAAGAGCTCTGTATCCACTACCACACAGAGATGAAAGAGACACATTTTCCAATGGATTTTTTCTGTGATTGGAATTACAAAGAGCGATGGATTTAAAAGGTCAGCAGTTGATGCTTGTTTTTTAATGTAGTTCTGGCTGGGAAGTGTTATGTTCAGAGAATAGAACTCTGACAGTGAATTCTAAGTCTTTCACAGAAATAACACCAGAACAAAAAAACTGAGGGAAGAAATAGTGGATCCATTACATTTATTAAATAATCAATTTGCTATACAGACATATCTTGTTTTATTATGTTTCACAGAAATTGCGTTTTTTTTTTACAAATTGAAGGTTTGGCCCTCCACCAGCAAAGATATTACAACTGGCTGAAGGCTCAGTTAGCATAAGGTGGTTAGCATTTTTTTTTTTTAGCAATAATGTATTTTTAATTAGGGTATGTACATTTTAAAGACTTAATGCTATTATTGACTATAGTATAACGTAAAAATAAATTTTATATGCCCTGGGGAACCAAAAAATTTGTGTGACTTGCTTTATTGTGGTAATTGCTACATTGTGGTGGTTTGGAATCAAACCTGCAATATCTCTGAGGTACATCTGTACCAAAATCTGTTAATCCACTTTGTAATCTCTTAAGTGGATTTTATTTAACTCCTGAAACATATAACATGCATAACTTTTTGTCCCTCAGAGCATGAAGTAACATAACAATTAATCCACATATTTCTCTTCTCTTTCTCCTGCTGATGTCAGAAGTTTTATTAGATATGCTACATGTTATTTACATTAGGCATATGCCTTAGATCTTGTTTCTACAGTTTTAATAGCTTTTGTTCTAAAAAGGTCCTACCCTTTTCTTTCTTCTTATCTAAAGAAGAGAACATGATACAGTGAAAAGACCCGTCAGTCATGAGTTAGGAGAACTTCTTATTCTAGCTGTGTCACTAGTTAAGAGTATGATATTGTTCAAGTAATTGATCTTTAATTGTTTCATATTTTCTCTTCTGGGAAGATGTAATGATTGTACTTATTAAACTTGAAAAAACTTCTTTAAGTAGAAACACTTCTTGAAGTTGGGAGGAAGCCAGGAAAATTTGGCTGACAGTGACTCTATATTGGATTGTCAAAAGGTATGCAAAAAGTCCGCTCTGGTCTTGCTCTCTACAACCTATACCTATACAAAGGTCCCTGCAGTCCCCTAAAGATGAGGTGCAAAGTGTGACACATGAGGATGTACTCTACACTCCAAGGATATTTGAGTTTTCTCATTTACACAGACAGGAATCTGGGGAACATGTGTGGGAAAGACTATTAATGGCGTGGACAATGGTAGAAGGAACATAAAGTTGGGTCAGGCTGAATTTATTGACATGGGCTCACTAAGCAGACATTCCGCATTTAATGGACCTTGAGAGCTTGTTTGGAGGTTCTAGCAGGGGAGCGCAGCTACCCTTGACCGAAGACCGGTCCTCTCCTGGGGGGGAAGGTCGTCCTCAACGACCGAGCGCGCAGCTTCTGGAGGGACGCAGTGAGGGAGGAGGGGGACACCCGCCTAGCCAGCCAGATCAGCCGAATCAACCCTGGCGATCAATGGGGTGACAGATGTCGCAGCCAGATCGCCCTCACATCCCATTCCGCATTTAATGTTGCAGCTCCAAGAGTTAGAAAGGGGCTCAGACAATTTGTTTTGCTGGTTGTCTGTAATATGGACCGAAAGGTAGACCACAGTGGGTGAGCTAAAAATGCAGGACCTGTCTTTGTTTAACGTAGAGGAAGGAATTCAAAGGCTTAGGGAGATCAGAATGTTAGAATGGATCTGTCATTTAAGTCGTCCACCCTGGGAGGGTACAGGAGGCATATGTTCACCGTGACTGTGAGAAATGAATTGTGAGGGGAGCCCCAGTATCTTGTAAGGATTCTATGATTCTCTTCTCCATGGGTCCGACTTTGCAATGGAAACTGAGGGCACCCAATTAGGAGACCTAAATGCAGTGGAAGTAATGAAATCCCTGGATAGTAGAAGTCAAACCCTCTTAAAAGGTAATTCAGATCAAGGAACATCTATGCTCAAAATTTCCCAGAAATTTTGGCTCTCAAATCACGCAGAAAGCCAAAGTCCTTTTTATTACCTACAAGGCTCTACACACTTTCCTTCCACCCTGGTGTGTTTCCACTCCTGGCACATCTCCTACCTCCCATCTCTACGTTGCTTCAGCCACAGGGACTTGTCTGTTGTTCCTGGGACTGGCCGAGCAGGCTTCCATCTCAGCACCGTTGCACTTGTTCTCTCTGCTTAGAGGCATCTTTCCCAATTTGCATGGTTTCCTCCCAACTTACTTTCTTTTCAGGTTTTTACTCAAAGATCTCCTGCTCAGTATACTTTACCTTGCTATCCTATCTAAAATGATAAAACCCATCATTCCCAAATTCGTATGTCTTCCCTGCTTTGTTTTTCTCCCTAGCACTTATAGCCAACAGACAATACATTTTAATTTATCTTTAAAGGTTTATCTCTCCTACTAGAGTGTGAGCTCCAGGAGGACAGGAATTTTTGTATCTCCAGCACCAAAATAAGGCCTAGCACATTGAAGATGCTCCGTAAATCTCTGTTAAACAGGTGGATTAATAAATGCCTTCAAATTGTAAGGACATTTTGTACATTGTATTTCACTTTCGTGTGCTCAACTCTGTGAGTGTTGGTCTCAAACCCATGCCACAGATGTCTTCATTCTTTCAGTCAGTGCGTGACATGAACTGTACTTGTGAATACACTTTATATCAGTTTACACAGAGTCTACACAGAGAAACCGTTACTTCTCCAGATACGGCAATAAAATGTGCTCTGTATATTTTTCAATGGATATATTTGAAGGCACATTTTAGTCTTCAAATTCCACCCCTATGAAAGTATATGATTAATAGAAAATAAAGGAAGTGAGGCTAAATTGCTTATACCTAATAGTGTTCTATGAGCTTAACAAAGGTTAGGCACAGCTTGTCAAGTGAAAAGAGGAGCAGAAGGCAGGAGTAAAAAGTGTAGTTTCCACATGTGGTTAACCTACTTCTCATTTACGTTTCGACAGCTGCATGTGTCATTACAATCGTCCACGCAAGGTCAAAGCCAAGAATAATGTTATTCTCAGATAACGTTTTTCTCTACTTGGGAAGTAATAGAAAAACATCACAAAGATGCCACCAAGATCTTTGAGCATAACACATTAAAGAAACTAAGAACCTAAACTTACTATATTATGACAAGTAGCTGAATTATACCGTAGTAACAGATGAAGAAATATTAGTTTTCAAACTAAACCAAAGTGGTGAATTAAGTTTTTCAGGGCTTTATAGCTACTCAGTTTCTGCTGTTTTTGATAACTTACTTGTGGCACAAAATGAAATATGGTTTGTTTATTATTTTCTAATTATTTTAGACAAAAAATATTTGCTAGCAGTAGTATGAGTCATTATAGATTAAGAGAATAGTGACTATTAGTGTTTTCCTTTTGAATTTCAAGGTAAACCTTTGAAAGCGAGGGTGGCACCTGGAGTTGGTTCTCCCATGCTTCTCGGGGTGGTTATTACTTGAGTTGATTTGTAATGATCCAGGAATTCGCCCTCAGCTTTCTAGACTCAACAGCCTGTTTCTCAACAGTCTGAAAGTGGTCTTACCTCTCAGGGAGAGACTTACACTACAAACTCAAAACCCTGGTGTATAAACAGAACGGGCAATTTATTAACCTGCACTAATATTTTAGCTCCTTATAGGGAAGCTACAGGCAAAGCCAAACTCTACCCAGGAGTTTGCTTAGTGAGTAGTTGTGGTGTTAGGTTCATGATTTGAATGTTTCAAAATACAAACCAAGGGAGCCTATTGCACCTGATATCCACTGAGTTAAAGCTGAGACCTTAGGACAAGGGTCCTCAAACTTTTTAAACAGGGGGCCAGTTCACTGTCCCTCAGACCGTTGGAGGGCTGGACTATAGTTTAAAAAAAAACTATGAACAAATTCCTATGCACACTGCACATATCTTATTTTGAAGTAAAAAAAACAAAACGGGAACAAATACAATATTTGTATTTGCATGTGGCCCGCAGGCCGTAGTTTGAGGACCCCTGCCTTCGGATAATGTAACATTTCACCTGTTTTGACTTTAAATTTTTTTTCTTTGCTGCATGGCTAATATCTTTGTTTTGTTTTGTTTTGTTTTTAGTTGTGTTATACATTTCTTTAAATAACTTTTGTACTATTTCTGCTTTGAATCATTATGGATTGAATTTACCATTTATTTTTATAGAAAAATATTATTTCTTTAATTTTAAAGTTCTTGTAGGTAGAGGGTATGCACCTATAAAAACCAATTTCTCTCTCTCTCTCTCTCTCTCTCTCTCTCTCTCTCTCTCTCTTGCTCTTTCAAATAAGTAAATAATTTTTTTTTAAAGCCAACTTTTAAA
>NW_006296222.1:3165255-3172629 GCF_000327345.1 Myotis davidii
TTAATTTATGGATCTGGTTTATTATTGGCCTAGTACTTAAAGAGCTTTGGAGATGCTGCCTTTTAGATAGAAAAAAACAACAAAACCCAACAACTTATTTTGCTATTGGATCAGAGATTACCCTGCTATTTTAAGCTATACTTTCATCTGCAGGTGGGCAAAAATGTAGGTGGTATACTTTTAAGTAAACATTACTAAAGTAGCTGTAGTTACATATACCCACTCTGCGCCTTTCTTTGACTTATTGAATACTAGCTAACTGGACCCAACAGCCCAATGCTAATTACTTTATGTTGTAGCCCAGCCGCCAGCTGCCTGGGTTTCCTCCAGTCTCAGCCAGTGGCGGACACATGATCCCTTGATATTTAAATAAAATTGGCTTGAAGTTCCAATGTGCCCCTAAGAAAATTAATGGCAATTTCTCCTAGTCACCTTTTCCTGTAAATTCCTCTTTCCTTGAAGTTTTTATTTTTCTTGGGTCTTGCCACTACCAGCTGTGGCCTCCTTGCTTCTCCATGTCATTGGAATGCAGCCACTTTTTACTTCCTCAAACACCACGCATATAATATAGTAAGAGGCATGTTACTGATGATTTGTAGGTCAGTTGACAGGTCAGGAGAGCTACATTTAAGAACAGTTATTTCCTATAAAAATAAAAAAAATACTCATAGAGAAAAAACTAAAAAAGCAAAGACAGCAGGTTCAGAGCTAAAGACAAAACAAAACACAAAAAGCCCTAGTTATTTTCTTAGTTAAGTTGTACAGCATAGTCCAACATTAAAAAAAAATCTTAACAGCAAATATTAAACATCCGTGCTTCTAACCTTCAGGCATCCCTTTTCCAGGGGTAATGCTTAAAGACCGTCACTCTCTTTAGATCCCAGGCTCTGCCTGTTTCTCTGGCTGGTCTGGCTTCTCCCTCATGCTCTTGAGTCTATAGTATGTCGCCCTCTTCTATATTGCTGCTCCTAATTCCCTCCTTATTGGGCTACTGTTGAAAACCCAAATTTACTTTTATGTAGTAAAAGTTAATTTTTTTCAGCCTTCAACCATCCTAAGTGTGTGTGAAGAGCTGTCTTTTTACAACCAAAGTCAGCAAGTTGATTTGCCTATAAAACACTAGAAGCCCAGTGTGCGAAATCACACGAGACCCAGGCCCCGCTGTAGGACCCAGCTCAAGTCCCTCCTGGTGACCAGTCTTTGGTCATTACGGCATTATGACCACTGGGCTTTTATTATATAGACTAGAGGCCTGTTGCACAAAAATTTGTGCACGCAGGCGGTAGAGTGGGTCTCTCAGCACGGCCTGTGCCCTCTCACAGTCTGGGACCGCTCGGGAGATAATGACCTGCTGGCTTAGGCCTGCTCCTGGGTGGCAGAGGGCAGGCCCAATCCCTAGGTCAGCCCCTGGTCGGGCTCAGAGCAGGGCCAATTGGGGAGTTGGGGCACCGCCCCCTGTCATGCACAGAGCAGGGCGGATCGGGAAGTTGCGATGCCACCCCGGCCACGCTCAGGGTAGGGCCGATGGGGGGGTTGGGGTACCGCCCCCTGTCACACTCAAGGCAGGGTCGATGGGGAGGTTGCGGCGCCACCCCCTGTCATGCACAGAACAGGGCCCATCAGGGGGTTGAGGAGCTCCCCCCTCACTCAGAGTAGGGCCGATAGGGAAGTTGGGGCACCGCCCACTGTCACACACAGAGCAGGGCCAATCAGGGGGTTGGAACGCCACCCCTCTCACACTCAGGGCAGGGCCGATGGGGAGGTTATGGCTCTACCCTGTCACACACAGAGCCGCAGGGCGTTCAGAGATTGGGGAGCTCCCCTGTATCAGGCACAGAGCAGGGCTGATTAGGGGGTTGGGGCACCTTCCCCTGTCATGAACAGAGCAGGGTGGATAGGGAGGTTGTGGCCCCGCCCCCTGTCACACACAGAGCCGCAGGGCGATCAGGGGGTTTGGGCGCTGCCCCCTGTCATACTGATCCCGGTGCCGGGGGGCCTCTCGGCTCCGCTGATCCCGGTGCTGGGAGGCATATTACCCTTTTACTATATAGAATAGAGGCCTGGTGCATGTGTGGGGCTGGCTGGTTTGCCCTGAAGGGGGTCCTGGATCAGGGTGGGGGTCCCCTCTGAGGTGCCTGGACAGCCTGGGTGAGGGGATGATGGTTGTTTGCAGCTGGTCACACACCATTCAGGGTGGGGGTCCCCACTGGGGTGCCTGGCCAGTCTGGGTGAGAGGCTGAGGGCTGTTTTCAGGCTGGCGGGGGACGGAAGCTCCCAACTGCTCCTTTTTTTCTTTTTTAATTCTGGGCCAGCTTTAGCTCTGAGGCTCCAGCTCTTAGGCCTCCGCTGCTGAAAGTAGGTAATCGAAACAATGTATAACTACAGCTCTGACTCCAGCTCTGAGATCCCGCTGGCTGAAAGCAGGTTTCTGGAGGTTTTTTTTTAGCTTCTATATGTTACTATGTTTCAAACTGCCCGCTCAGAGGCCTGCAGCGGCAGGCGGGGAACGTTGGAGTCCTCCGTCACTGAAGTAAGCAAGCCTCATGTTCAGTTTAAGCTGCCTGGCTGCTGGTCACCATCTTGGCTGTCAGTTAATTTGCATATCTTGCTGATTAGCCAATGGGAAGAGTAGCGGTTGTACGCCAATTACCATGTTTCTCTTTTATTAGTGTAGATAGTCTTTTTCTGAGGAATTCTGCAGCTGATAGTCATTGGCACCAAGTTAATGCCAATAGGCATCCCCAACTTGGGGTGTGGTGCAGAAGGAAAATTTATGTAGTGTCAACAGCTCAGTGGTAATGTGAAAATAGCATAGATGTAAGGCTGCTGGGCTACGCCCCTCTTCAGCGAGGCAGCTCCATTCCCTCTTCAGCTAGGAAGCTCCATTCCCCCACGGTCCACTCCCCTCGGCTCCTCTGTGCTCCCCGCAGGCCTGTCTTCGTGTTCAGTCTTGGGTGGAAAGTTTGCTTCCCAAGCCGGAGGGCAGTTGGCTTATATAAACAGAAGTCCCAGCCGCTGATTGGTCAGAATACGGCTGCTCTGATTAGTCAGAGCTGCAAGTTAATGGGATGGGGAAAGCCTCAGTCCTATTGGTTGAAATAGGATTCCAGGAACTGCTGTTTAAGGGCTGGCTCAGGTGGCAGGAACAGGCAGGCAGGCGGGCACTTTATGCGGAGGTTTCTCCACCACGTGCAGTTTGTGTGACAGGCCCCTTCGCAGAAACGGCTGCGAGGCTCTTCTTTTTTTAAATTTGAGCCCAGTTAGCCACCAGGAGCCCCTCTTAGTCCTCAGGATTTACCCTCTGTGCCCTGTTTATGCCCAAACCATACAGTGCGTTCAGTGTCAAAGCCCAGCACGACTGCAGGTGTGCTACACCCCACATGGGGGTGTTTCACCCATCTCTGGGGAAACTGGGTGCTTCTCGACCCCTAGGCTTTTGCTTATTTGGGGGCCCTAACACTGATCCAACACATTCGCCCAGCCCTGTTGATAAACACACACAAAAAGGGTTACACTTTGTTGTAGAAGAGAGTCCAAAACTTTATTTAAAGTGTGACTCAAAATGTACTTATTTGTTTATATGTTATGGGACCCATATAGGGCTTTTGATATGTTTGTAGGAATAGTAAAAATCAGAAAATATTCTTACTGACTCTTTAATAGTGATGATGTTATCCTGTGGTTATTTTTTAACCCTAGTTTCTGCCAAAAACTCTTAAGTACATAATAATCATCATTATTAGCCTCTTCTTTGCATCCAAAGGATCTTAGAAACCCTTTCTGAGCTCAGGACAACAGATAAACATTTCTCCCCTCGTTTTCTATGATGTGGTAAACTGCGGGGGGGTGGGGGGGGAGGGGGCAGGAAGCAGAAGAGAAAAGGAAATGCTGTTCCCTAAGGCTGAATGGTACTAGCTAATAAAACATGCATTTTATTATTGAGCCTTGATTCAGCAGGGGTTGCTGGTTACCCAGTAGAGTTTAGATACACCCCATTCTCAAATTGCTTGGTGGTGACTCGTGAGCCTCAGAGAGGAAAGGGGTTAGGATACCATAACGTGATTGGGGAAATGTACACCATCCAATTAATGAAAAGTTCGTTGAGATAGGTGAGCTAACCCATATAATGTAAAGAAACAATATGACTGGAAAGGATCTGGGGAGAAATTAAGTTTTTATTTTGGGCAAATACAGTCTCACATCCAAAGGAAACCTCCCTGCATGTATTCAAAAGTTCGCCTCAGGGAGCTACTTAGATAGCAGGGGGGTTGGAGCAGGAAAAGTAATTTCAACATTGGCAACCAAAGGGAGTTATTTTGTTGTGGAGTTTTGGCTATAATTTGGGGGCATTTGAAGGGCCTCTATAATGAGTCAAATGATAAAACATTTAGAGAAATGCTTGCAAAATACTTTTTAGAAAAATTGAGGTATTCTTTTCCAAGAGAACATTTCCCCATAAGTTTCAATAATGTACATTCAGTTCATTGGCATACCTTGCGCTAAATTACTACCAGTTTATATTAAAAACTAATTTTCAGGCTTTTATCAATCCAACATCTGGAACATTGTGCATTTGAACTTGCATTTTTCTGTAGGCAGGTAATCTAATTATAATAATTACATTATGGAAATTTATTACCTTCTCCTTTGTTACTCATAATTTACTTGCTTTTGTAGCTAAAAGTGAATTGTTTAAAGTCAGAGAGCAGTAAGAAAGTATTTTCCAATCGCATTGCTGTGTGGGCATATAATGTAAGGGTGGGAAACCATTTTTCTGGCCAGGGCCATTTGGATATTTATAGCATCATTCGAGAGCCATACAAAATTATCAACTTAAAAATTAGCCTGCTATATTTGGTCAAACATTTAATTAATGCACCCCTAATGCCTTGGCAAGGCCAGACCGGATGATTTCTTGGGCTTTAACCACCCCAAGATTAGAATATAAATTCTTGTCCATTTTTGAATATCTGGACAATAAGCCAAACTCTATAAAAGTATTATGAGAATGAAAAAACCCATAATACTCGAAGTAGAAAATAAGCTTTTTTGCCGTCTGTTTCTCTGTTGTTCCTTTTTGTTATGATCAACTCAAGCCCCTTTTCTCTATTTCTATTTCAAAGTGAGTTATTAGTAAGACAAGAAAGTAAAAACTGAGGCACACTCTATTTTCTGATATAAAACATTCTAAGAAGGAAAGTGAAAGGCTCCTACTACCCAGGAATGAACATTGCCAGGGTTGTTGAACTATGGAATGTAAAAGTCCCCAGATGAATTCCCAGCATTCAAGAACAGTGAGGATATGACTCCAGCTCATCTTTAAGAAAATGATTCTCTTCTCTATTTTGAGATGCTTCATTCTATGAAAATTAATTTGGGGGCTTAGACACAGTTAGTCATGATGCTTAGAGGAAACCCAAGCTGTTAAGAGCAGCTCTGCTCTCAGTTTTATTATCACTTGAGCAGTTTTCTGAACACACAAAGATTCTAAGGCCTTAAAACTAAAATGAAGACTGAGCGACTCTTATTATTAAAGAGCTGACTTCAATAGTAGGTTGCATATCTCAGGCGTCTACGAGTCCCTTAAATTTCAGAAAGGTCAGAGCTCATGATGATTAACTGGCATCTCCTATTTAGACTTTACCGTTATGGAAAATGGGATTCATATATTTAGCACTGCAGAGATCCACACCGGGAGAGAAAGGCTCATTTACTTTGTTGTCATGCACTAAACACTACATCATATAATTCACTGGTAAATAATTATTTTTGTGCTGAACACCTTTTATAGCTGTCTGTTATTAATTTATTCATATACCTCTATGTATTCTCTCTCTGTATCTCTATCTAATGGTTCTATATGTTTATCCATTTATTCCATATAATTCTATACATCTATATATGTCAATACACACATATATTCATATACACCAATACACACATGCATATATGTACATAAACATATACACATACATATGCATGTGTATACATGTGTATATACATAAGGGTGTCTGCTCACATCACTCTTAATATTTAACACATTTCACAAACTTAAAAAGGACTATTGCATACTAATGAGGAAATTACATGATTCACCCACTAAAGTTATTTTTAATTGTGTGAGGTGCATAAGCTGTTCAGTTCATTCTGAGCGTGATCAATTGTTTCACACTCTGAGTGGAGACAGAGCAGGATATGATGGGCTTCTTTCTCCCTCACTGACCTATGATTTATACCTCCCTGACAAATTTATTTAAAACATGATTAAATGATTTAATCCTATATTTGAGTGTTGCCGGAGGTAAAAAATCACACTTTGAAAGACAACGAGGGTACTGAGGAATTAGTCCTCATAAGGTGACGTCATTTACTTTTAAGTGGCTTCATCTAGCAATGAGGTGACCCTGTAGAGGAAGGGACTAATCCCTACTCACTCATAGAGTTTTAATACCATGAAATGGAACCTTTGGCCTTACTATTTCTAAACCAAGTTACCAGCCAGAATATTTTCTAAACCATGGTCCTAAAATGTTACCTGATACTCCTTACCGTCCGTTCAGGAAGATAATAAAATCTATCTAAAGTCAAACATCTCTATTTGATTGCTTCAGAATTATGAGCTAGAGAACATTCATAAGAAATGTTCTCTAGCTCATGGGTAATTGTGTAAGCGAAATGTGTATCTATATGAAAGAGAGTGGGGAAATCTTAGAGAATCACAGGGGGAAAGGCACTGATAAAGAGGAGAGTTTTTTCCAACATCTATAAAGGGCTTAAATAACGACCAATACTAAGAGATATTTGATCTTCACATTTTTTTTTGGAGGCTAAGGAAATGCAGTAATTAATGGGCAGAAGCACAGCACTCAGGATCTGCATTGCCATTAGTACCCACATAGATATTTGATATCATAACTTGGTAACGTTGGCCTGGAGAGAGAAACTGAAAGTGAGTTGAAATGGAGGTTCAAAGCATAAGTCGTTCTGCCAAACATGATGACTTCAAAATGATTTACTGCTCTTTTTTCACAGCAAGTGCATGTGGCACTCAGTCGATGTATTTCTTTCTGTTTTAATCTGAAAGTATTGTCTCTCAACGGCTCAGGATGGAAAGGTCTTTGTTGAGAATAAAAATAGGCTGTTAACTGTCCCCATCCTCTCACCATGATTCCAAGGAAAGTCTGATCTATGGCTTCAGCTCTGCCCACTGGAAATCTCCAGAGCCGTGGGAAGGAGGAGAGGCTGTGGCCCACCGCCCTTGGGGAGCTCCAAGGCTTGGCTTGCTTTTGACCAAACCCAAATGTTTGATAGGGCCTTATTATACTGACCCTGGCTGGGTTAAGAAACTAAAAGAGAAGGAGGAGGAGGAGGAGG
>NW_006296222.1:3172807-3186572 GCF_000327345.1 Myotis davidii
AGGAGGAGGAGGAGGGGGGGGGAGGAGAAAAAGGGGGAGGAAGAAGGAGAAGAAAAAAAAGAGAAACTAAGTATGGGTTTTAAATGGTGTCTATGATTTCAGACTATAAATAATCAGACTTTCTTTAAAAATTTGTTAATTACATGTGCTTGTTTCACAAAAATTAAGCCGATTGTAGCATTCCCCATTTTGCAAAAAAGCAAGACAAAGAAAACTTTTTTTCCTTTTAAATATCAGTAGGAAATAGATCACCATAGAAATTCAAATGGATCAATTGTTGTTTTTAGGTATAGCAATTTTAAGACTTGGTTTGGGCAGGACTTTTTCAGTTTACTGTGCTTTCTTGACATGCTTGTTAATAGTGTCTCCCTTGAGTTTCAAAAGTATGCAAGTTTAGGTAATAAATGCTATGGCCGTCCTATTTTTAAGTATATAGGTACCTTTTGATTTTTAGATGAGCACAATATGTTTAAATGGTGCTACACAGAAAATATGTTAGGATTTAAGAAGGTGTAGAAATAAGCTTTTTGAAACTTCTCCCGCCAAATGAAAAGCATCTCCAGTCCCCCAGAAAAGTTCACCCAGGAACTTCCATGGTTCTAGGAACGAATTCATAACGTAAATAACATAGCGAATAAGCTCCCGTGTTCTTACACGTATGATTTATTCTTAATAAATTAGTTCAACAAAAAAGTTTAAAAAATTATTTTAACAACAGGGCCATTGAGTTCTTCTTTTCTATACATTTTCCATCCATACAGATAGAAGAGCTTCCTGGAGGAAGTGACTCTCAATGTGAAATAAGAGGTTCTTTTCAACCTAATGAGATATAGAGATAGCTGAAATATGAGAAGGAAAAGGATGATTAGTAGAAGAGGTGAGACTGAGAGTCTTCGAAAGGACATCTGATCTGTAGGTGGGATCAGTATTATTTTTGTCTTAGCCCCCCAAACTGTTTTCTTCATTTGATCTTAATGTAAATGTTGTATCACAGTTTCCAGATTTCACTGTTAATTTTTAGTTTAAAGGTAAATATGGCAATTGTGAACCAGTATATATAGTGGGAGTGTAGCTGTATGTAAACCACTGTAATCTACGGTGGTTAAGCCATACAACAGTTATATTCAACTTCTTAATTATATAGACTAGAATCAAACCATTCACAAAAAAGGCAGGCGTTTTTAATTGGTCTGTAGTGGGCATCTAGGGTATTATCTACCCAACTTGCTGTCCTCCGATCACTGGGACTATCCCTAAGTCTTTCACATGGCTAGAGGGAGACCTGAAGCACACGTCAGAATGATGTTCTCCTTTCTGTCACAGTAGGTTGGCTCAGATATGGATGTATGGCCCCAAGCAAGCCAACCTGAGACCTTCCTTAGGACTTTCCAGAATCAGTGTTTTCCAGGGGAGAAGTGTCTAAGATATAAAATTGTGAGCTGTCAATGTCACGTGAAAGCAATTGTCTATCATGATAGAGAATGAAGTTGGAACAGAGAGAAATAAAAATAATGAGGAAGGAGGAGAAGCAGCCAGGATTTTATCCTTGGCTCCAGGTTTTCCTGAAAAACAATGGAATTCTTGCCACATTCTCACTCTCCAGCTCCTTCTAGATCTTTGCGATTCAGTAAGATCCTCCCATTGCCTAATCTAGTGATGTGGCCGGTGAAAACAGCGTTCTTCCAGAGTCATGGGTTCTTGTGAAGTCGTGAGAAAAGTGTTTTGGGGACTCATGCATAGGAAGATATGAGCAATTGTGGCGAGGTTTACTGGTGTCTCATCCATGACCAGGTGGCTCAGCTCCATCTCTCTGCAGAAGTTCCAGCCTCCGGGGCCTCAGACCCACACTTGTCCTCAGCAAACCCTGGAGAGCCAGGGCCCAGAGATGTATCTCCCCACCTGCACTTCCCCGCCAAGGCCCAATGGCACCGGGCTATGGCTACCAGTGCTGCTCTGGACCCACAGGGCTGTAAGGCCTGCAGGTCGAGGGGGCGGGGGGAGAGAGAGAGAGAGAGAGAGAGAGAGAGAGAGAGAGAGAGAGGGAGAGAGAGAGAGAGAAAGGATGCAAAAACACAAGCGAACGAGCAAACAAGCTTTTAAAGCTTTGATTATAACTCCTTGAGTTTAGGAAGGGGTAAGCGTTCTTTTAAAGTAACTAATCTTTCTCCTGGTTCTTTGTGGGCTTATACTGGGCTCTCCCCCTAACCAATCCCTTTTCTGGATCTTCCAGGGTTTCATGTCCCTTATCCAATCTGATCGTTTTCCCAAGTTAGACAACCTCCCCTTTGTGGTCATCATCTTGGCTCTGTGCATGCCTCAAAGTTTTCTCTTGTCATTTGGCTTCTACTGTGCATACGCGTACCTACCTCTGTGCCACCTTGGTTTCTATTGCACTTGTGCCTAGAAAAAGAATTTCCTCACTGTTTTATTCACCCTTCCCCTGCTCCCCAATCCTGGCTGCTGGGCTGGTGGACCCCTGGGAAGAGTGGAAAGCCATTCTTTCTGGGATTGCTTGGGGATTAAGCTCCTTTGGTGGAGGATGCAGCGGCCCTCCGAGGAGCCTTTAAATGCTGCAGCTTCCTAGAGAATCAGGCTTACTGTCCAGTACAGCTCCCTAGTAGACTAGGCTTAATGTCTGATTCCATTTGCTCCTTTCCTTTATTAGTACTACCTAGTTACCTATGCTAACAGTGTGAGTTAGAGTCCTGATTAATAAAGCACCCTTATGGTTTCAGCTGCAGTATTGCTTTTTTTTTTTTTTTTAATCTACTATAAAACAGTTTAGTGACAGAGTTTTGTTTTTGTTTTTTTCCCCATGTTAGGGACCAGTAGCTACAGAAGAGCCGAATCTATTTTGTAGCAAAAAGAAGGACATGTTATTAAAAAAAGAAGAAAGGAAAACCCAGAGATACTCATTGTCTACCAGGACAAAGGAAAGCATGGCTGCTTGCAGTGGGTGCTAAGAAGGTCACTTAAGATTGAACAGAGGTAAATGGAGTTGCTATGAAAAGTAGAGAGAATATAAAGAATTAGAGAGGAGTTTAGTGTGTTTTTTGGATGAACCAAAGCACCCATTAAATATTTTTAACAGTAATTGAAAGAAAAGACTGCATTTTAGATGTGTGACAGAACTGAAGCTCAGTTAGGTTTCGAATAGCACAGAAATGTTTCAGCCAGGTGGGCTATGTTAGGCTATGCTAATATACAATTAAAATATTTCAGACACTCAATGCAAAGAACGGTTAGTTCCTGCTTTTGGTCTGGGACAGCTGACTTCCCAGGGAAGGCTCAGTGTAGCATGTGAAGGGAAAAGGAGAGCTGGAGAAGCTTGCATTGGCAATTAAATGCTTTTGCCAGGATGTGATGTCACTTCTATTCCTATACCACTGGTCAAAGTCCATGGCCCTGTCAAGCTTTGAAAGTGGATGTGAAGTGTAGTCCTTCCATGTTCCTGAAAGAGATGAGCTGGAACCCTACCACAAAAGAGTTATGAAAATACAATAAAATCTGGGACCTTGAGTCAGAATCCCAATTTTCCCACCTGGCAGCTCAGCTCATTGGGCTTCTCACTCAGAAACTTTTGCTTTGATTTGGGGAGGAGTATCTTAACACCTCTAATCTGCATGCTTTTTAAACCCAGGTTCTCTATCTGCAGAAAGAATATAATAAGGATTTCCAGATTATTATTGTTGCAAAGATTAAATGCAAGCAACAGTATATAAAAAGGACTTTGAAAACTTGGAAGCCCTATTCCATACAAAATATGTAATAGTTGTAATATTTGGTCTTTTACCCTCCCTCCCCCCCATTTTCATGGAACATTATTTCTGTAATTCATTATTCATATGGTGTTACTTTCAAATATGAAAACATCCTGTTATGAAACATACATTGAGAAGTGACAAATGACCTTAAATCATATTTAAAACCATGAACTTTCTGTATTATTTATGACCCCTTACATCAAAATGTGTTTTTACTTATTCAAGCAGTTTAGGATTGTGACCTTCTTCTTTTAAATAAGTCTCACTTCCATTAATTGAAAAGCACGTAGCATATTATTAGAGCTTACGTGCCCTGTGTTTTCTTTTCCAAAGGCACATAATTCTTCTTTAACCTAAATTTCTCAGTAAGAGGGACAGTTAGTTCATTCTTTTAGAAAGATAATTTACTGGTTTCCTAAAGAAACTTATGTACACATTCCTCATCTCCACAAATGTTGGAAGTACAGAATAGAAGTATTACTTATCTTAAATCTATTTTAATTCTAGACTGTTTTTTTTCAAAGTTTGTTTTAATTAGGATAGAGATATAAATGAGGCAAACTATTGTACCTCCATTGAATCCCCAGTAGGACACTTTTGGTTAGTTTCAGGAGATTGTATTTTGCTATAAATCATTAAGAAAATTTCCAGTGATCTGTGACATAATATTTTAACTCCAAGGTGCTGTAATTTATAATATTGAGGTTAAAAGACTGATTTCAATAAAAAATTAAAATTACATATGGATAGTCTTAGTCTGTTAATTAAAAAAAATAAGCAGGCAAATTTATAACAAGTGCTGTGTACAAGAGAAATTTTATAGGGGAAGTAGCCTTCCTATAGATGATTTAGATTATCCAGAGAATTAGATAATGTGGACAGTGGACTCAGAATATATTTCTTCTCTACCCCCAGAGTATTTCTCTGTTTCTATCATTTCCAGTTTTAAAAAAATCACTTCTGACACTTAACTAAGGGGTGTTTCTCATTGCCCCTTTCCTCTATTTGCTAATTCACATTACCCAGCTTACCCATGTTGCTTTTTCTTTAGTCACCTTACCCCTTCCCCGTCTTGATCTCTATCCTGCCCCTTCCACCCTTCTTGGGTGTTTATTTTCCTTCCTCAAAGTGCTGTCAAAAGTAAATGGAATATTGTGAAAAGTCAAAGAATTTCATTTTTTTATCATTTAAAAATATATTACATAATGTATCCAGTTTCACTTTATTTTTCTAGGCCTCCATCATCTTCTTAATGGTATTTATAACTAATTTTAATATGTTATGGCATTCATAATTGTTCACGTGAAGGTACCTGAAAATCAGAGTGACAAAGTACATAGTGTTTATAATGTTGATACTCTTCCTTCATTGCTGTCCAGTGGAACTTTCTATGGATGGAAATGTTCTTCATCTGGCCTATCCACTGTGGCAGCCATTGGCCATGAATGGCTATTGAGCACTTGAAATTTAGCTGGTGTACTTAAGAATTGAATATTAAATGTAATTTAATGTTAATTAATTTGAATATGAGTAGCCACATGTGGCTGGTGGCTACCATTGTGGGCAGTGCAAATAGATGATTAGCAAGGACTTAATGTTTTTTCTGGTTGTTTGATGACACCTCTATCAAGAAGTGGTGACTGTTACTGAACATCTATACTAAAGATAGAGGACTATGCAAATTGTCCAGGATGCTGTCACAGTAACAAGTAACGACCAACAGGCTGCCTGGGACAGCAAAGCTGGCAGGAGGGTTAGGGAGTAATGACTAAACGACTGAACAGCAGGCTGCGTGGGGCAACCAGGCCAGCAGAGGGGGCAGTTGGGGTTGACCAGGCCGGCAGGGGGGCTGTTAGGGGCAATCAGGCTGGCAGGCAGGGACAGTTAGGGGTGATCAGGATGGCAGAGGGGGCAGTTAGGGGCAATCAGGCAGGCAAGCAGGTAAGCAGTTAGAAGCCAGTGGTCCCGGATTGTGAGAGGGATGTCCAATTGCTGGTTTAATTTAATGTCCAATTGTGGGGCTCGGGCCTAAACTGGCAGTCGGACATCCCCCGAGGGGTCCTGGATTATAGAGGGTGCAGGCTGGGCTGAGGGGACCCCCCCACCCCCCGTGCACAAATTTGGTGCACCGGGCCTCTAGTTGCACTATATTGATGAAGCCCATATTCTGTTTTTATCCATCTTTCCATGAAGAGACCTCCATAACAACTTTGAGAAGCACATTAAAATATTTGTGAATAGGCCAACTAGTGAATTTCCAAGTTTAGAAAATGACATCTCCTCCATGACACCATTCCTGGCTCTTCTCATAGTTTTTTTCTCTTGCTTCTGCTGCAGTGGTCCCTTCCCTTTTCTCAATTTCCACAGCAAGTGGTGCCTCTTGGTTCTTGTCAGATTCCATGTGTATAACTGTTATTTATGCACCCCTTTTTATCTCCTCTTCTAGACACTTTGGGCACAGGGCTTGGAACAGAAGCCAGGCTGATCTTTGCATCTCTGGCATAGTAACTTATACAATCGATATTGCTCAATGGCTGATGTATGGAGTCTCTGTCTTCCTTTGGAGGCTAACAACGTGAAGGTGACCCTCAGTTGTAGGTCTCCCAGAGTCTCCACTGTGTGGCCAGAGCTTGGATAAGATGGGCGACCTCAGTCTGGAAAGGTTACCTTTGATTTCTGTTCACAAGGGCCTCTGGTGAACTCTGACTTCACACTCATTTGACAGCCTTCCTTTGTAACCAGTTTGAATATTTCCTCTGCTTTGTTCTATTTCCTCCTTTTACCTCCAAAACTCACAGCATGGTGATGAGCCCTTGCTTTCTCAAGCAAATTACTTCTGGTGAGGGGGCTGTTGTCTTCAAATTTATATTTTTATAAAGGGTTACAGTAAACTACTAGTGACGACAAGGACCCATGAAGGAAACCCTATTGCCTTCTTTTTATTATTAAATCTTCAGCTAATTCCTTTACAAGCTGATTTTTTAGGGTCTAAAAAGCATTTATGACTTGGGAAAAATGTGGTGTAATCAGAAAGACAACCACACAGTGAACAGAATGTTGCCGGCCAGAACCAACAGGTGACCATACATTGTCTAATGGCGACTCTATTGTTAATGGCTGCAGTGCTCTGGCATTGCCAATGCAGTGATATATCCATGCTGGTTTCTGATGTGTCTCTGTTGAACATCTGTGTGCTCAGAATTATCCCTGCTCTGTTCCTCTGACCTGTTTCATTTGAACTGCTCTGGACGTGAATTTTTTAGTCACTAAATCTAAACTCAGGGTGTGAATCACAGCTGGGCGATGATAGGTATTGGGACAGGGAATTTACCAGGGGCATGAGAGCATCAGATATTCCATGTTCTCAAAGGAAATATTTTTTTTTTTAAATAGAGAAAATAATATTAGGAGGGTGAAATTTTTTATTTTATTTTCCTGGAGGAAGTAAATAGATTTTTCAATGAAATTCTGTTTCAAAAATGGGCCAATTGTTTTAACGAAGTGCTTAAGATTATGCATCCAACTAGTAAATTTTAGTATTTTCTCAACACTTAAATTAATGGATCTTTTAAGAGCAGAAGCTATTGGAATCGGATATGTGAAAAGTATATCTGTCCTTCACCATGGGATACTTTGTCATAACGGAAATCACAGGGCTCAGTAGCTACAACTCTTTCATGAATAATGACTCAATACAATTTTAGAAAATTAAATAGGGAAACTGACATTTTTCCGGCACTGCCATTAGTACTATACGTTCTGTCTTTTAGGTTTACAATTGTAATACGTAATCTCTTTTTATTGTGGAAATTAGAGAAGATAATTATTTTGGCCCTCTTATAGAAACAAGTTCTTCTCCCATTCATATTGTTAAACTGCTGGAATTTAAATAAAAGAGTTAAAGTAAAATGTGTATTTGTCCCACGAAGAGCACACTCCAAGCATGGTGAGACATGAATGGTAATTAGAATGTGCTATTGGGTTTTTAACATGCAGTGGGCAAAGTATTCGCAGATTCATTCAACAACTCACCCAACCTTGGCCCTGGTCTTGTTAGGACAATGTTGAATTGAGCAAAATAAACAGTATTTTGGTGAATGGAAGAATGCTTCACACATGTTTCAGTTTTATCCAGTAAATATTTGTGTAACCATTTTAAATTAAATGTTCTGATAAGATTATTCAAAACAAAGATTTTTGGCATTATTAGTTATATTTTTATGACACGGACTTAAATGTCAGTCAGAACTCAAACTACTATATATAATACCATCTTACTCAACTTTATTATGTTGCCATCTGGATAAAAAGGTAGTTTGCCTTAGAAGTAGAAAATTTCAAATGGAGATATATTTCTCTGATATTTGCTGAGTCTTGCCTAGACTAATTCCTTCTCATTACACCTCCTTAGACCCATTTCTCATTTGTTTGTTATTAGGAGAAATACTTAGCATATCGTTTAAGAGCAGATAGTTTAGTAAATAATTGACCCAAAGGCTTCCTTTGGCCCCAAGCTTAAAATGAGTCAATAGTGTGATACAGATGTTGAAAAAAAATCTTACATAGCATTAACAGGAGTATCATCTCCAGATGTTCTCACAATATTCTGGAAACATTAGAGAGGACATTGACAAAATGATGTCTCCACGGGAGGGGTGGTCATGAGAGTGGGGAATTTATAAGCCTTATTTTATGAAGAATAGTTGATGGACTAGACATATTGAACTTAGAAAAATATAATTTTAGGTGACTATTGTTACTTTCTTAACATGAATATTTATACTATAACTATATCTATGTCCACATTTATATCAACCTCATCTCTCTATATATATGTTAGAACCACTTTCTCTATGGACTCTAACAGGTAGAACAGGACCAATGGTTGGAAGACAGATGTTTAAGCTCTATAAAGTTGGGCCTCTCTACCCAATCAGAGGTAATAAATGGAAAGAGATTCTTTAAGTAGAGGTGAACTGTTATCAATGACAGTGTCCAAGTGGAAATTGAGGAAGTATCTGTCAGTGACTTTATAGAAGATTTTATATATTGGGAGATGGGTCATTCTTGCTGGCCTCTACTCTTATTAGGTTATTTAATAATTGGATATTTATTATTTACTTCAGACAAATCTATTTCATTTATTATTTCATTTAGAAACATCAACAACTCTAGATTTGGGGTCTGGGCTAAGAAGTTACAAATTAAGAGAGGCAGATGTGGGTAAGGAAGGGATCTTGACTAGGTGTGGTCGGGTTAGGATCCCAGAAATATACAGGAGTCACACAGGTGAGCAGGAGGCTGAGCAAAACCATCAGAGAATAAATACAAGGAGATAGCCCCAGTCTCTAAATCAGGAAGCAATGTTTTCCTCCACAAGTAAGTTTCTTGCTGGGACCTACAAGGGGGAGCAGGAAGTGCAAGAGCTGGGTGGCGGCAACTCTGGCAGCTGCAATTCCATCTAATCCAACAGCTGAGCTGGCTGTTGGGTACTTGACAAATCCTTTAATACTAGAAATTCATAGGACTCCATTTCTCTGCAAACTTTTCACAATAACAAAGTTTTGCTGAGAACAGTCTTTCATAAGCAGCTGAGTATCATCTTCCTATGGTTTTCTATAACAGTTTTTCCCCTCAAATCCCTCACATTGCAACTAACCACAGACCTTGAGCACAACACTGCAGATAACGGGACTGCCAGGTAAAAATGAGGCAGACTGTCACGCTCTTAAACATGATACTGCATTTTATTTCACCAGATAGAAAACACAAACCATAGGATCAAAGTAAAAAGAACTTAAGATCCCATTTGCCACTCATTAATTAATTGCAGTCATTCTCCAATTTAGAACTGATTGGTACTTCTTGTATAGTGTGTGTTCTTCTTGATTATATTCAGAGACCTTTTCTCACTTTTCCCTTTTCAACCCATCTTTTATGCTACCCTCAGAGTTAATGTTTTCTTTATTGAATTTATTGGAGTGACACTGGTTAATAGGATCATATAGGTTTCGGGTGTGGATTTCTACGTTACAAGATCTTGATCAGAGTTAATGTTTTAAAACTCACATATAACAATGCTATTCTTTGGCTAAAATCATCTGTGGTTCCTGGGATCAAGTTTGTCTTCTCAGTAAAGGAGTTAAGCAGCAGTTCTCTACCATCCTTCTTATGTTTCATGTACTCCAGATTTTACTCATGTGGCATAAATACAACAGGAATATTAATACCTCTGAGTTTGCTTCTTTGTTTTGGTCTTACTGTTTCCTATTCTTGAACTATGTTTTCCCTCTGAACTTCTTCCCTGCATATTTCTCCAACTTAACAAAAACCTACCTTTCTCTGGAAAATTGTAATTGACTTCTTTTTTTGTTAATCCTCACCAGAAGATATTTTTCCATTGATTTTTAGAAAGAGTGGAGTTTGGTTGCCTCCCACAAGTGCCCTGACCCAGGGGCTGGGGATTGAGCCTGCAACCGAGGTACATGCCTATGACCTGACTGGGAATTGAACCTGAGACCCCCTGAGCCAAACTGGTCAGGGCTATAATTGACTTTTAAAAATTAATAATTACCGCCTTCTTGTTCTTATGTCTGTACCTCTATTGGGGAGCATGGTCATAATGTAGTATAATTTTGTTCTGTATGACTCTTTCTTACTTCTAGGCTGTGAGCTCCCTAAGGGCAGGAATAATGACATCTATTTCTGCACATAATAGATATACATGAATAACTTTTGAACACTTACTAAATTGTATCTATCCACTATTACCATTTCTTGGGTTCCTCTTGGCTCTATAATTCTGCAGTTGCCATCGGTACTATGGGAATATAAATATTATGATACAGTTCAGATGGACTTGGCATCACTGTGCAAAGCCTGATAAATGGCAAATTAAATTGCCTTTTGGCTTGCTAAATAGGAAAAGCCAAGTCCAGAAACGACATAATTCCAGGCCTGTTTAACATTTACTGGTTTTCCAAAGTCTATACAGTTTTTGGTTGTGGAAAGAACTACTGGTCTTATGCTTCTTTGTAGGATTCAGTTATGGTGTTTTTGGAGACACCTTGATAGAAACAGCCATAGGGCATATAAGGAGAGTGGCTATGCATGCATTTTGTGATTTTCTCGCTGCTGCCTCCCTACCACACACTAGGGCTGGCAGAAAACTGAGGCTAGCATGAGAGGCATATGAGGTTACTTGTCCCCTCTGGCAGAATGCATTCCCCGTGAGTGGATATGGTGTCACAATTATTCGAAGTGAGTCTGGCTAATATTTATAAACATCTGTCTAATGTTTTATTATTTCATATAATTGTGATTTAAAAAAACATTCTTAACACTAGAATAACTCTGGAAAGCAGCCTGGAAATGAATGTCACCATGAAAGTAAATATCAGAAAAAGATGATCCCCTGGCAGTTGCAAGTCGCCAGAGAAAATAGGATTCTTTCTGATAGTCAGCATATATACATCCAGTCTCAAACACACAGGCATTACTTTCCTCCATCTACGTTCCCTCAAAACAATGGCAAGCTCATATCTGACATCAAGTATTTCCTCTCGGGTTTTGCCTAAGTTTCCAGCTTATTATTTCTGGCACCTTTCTCATCAGTGCCTAGCGGTTGCAGCCTCAGAATTTGGCCAATAATGGGGCTCGCCAATGGGCGTTACTGGAATGAAGGCACATCTGGGGCGGTTCATCTGTTTATCATAGCAGCACCCAGTGGTGGTCTGTTAGCATTTTCTATCAAAACTTTCTCGCTGAGAGTTTTGAAGTTTGATCTCTTCAATTTCCCACTGGCTTAAAATTCATCATCAGAGATGTTCGGCTTTTTAAAATGAAAACCTAGCCCTAGCCAGTTTGGCTCAGTAGATAGTGTCGGCCTGCGGACCAAAGGGTCCTGGTTAGATTCTGATCAAGGGCATGTACCTTGGTTGCAGGCTACTCTCCGGCCTGGACCCTGGTCAGAGCACATGCAGGAGGCAACTAATCGATATGTTTCTCTCACATTGATATTTCTTCCTGTCTCTCTAGCTTCTGCACTCTCTAAAAATCAATGGGAAAATATCCTCCGGTGAGAATTAAAAAAAAAATAATAATAATAAATAAATAACCTTGATCATTTGCAACTTTCAGAAATATGGTTTGGTGAATAATGCTTCACTGGCTTCAGGGGGAAAAAGAAACAGCATTTACTTAGACTCCAAATTTCTTTTGTGTATGATTCAAATTATTAGGTTTGTAAACATTTGGTCATTGTGTCACTTGGAGGGAATGAGTAGTGACCTGGAGGTCAATTGTCTTAAAAAATTATACCAAAGCCACTCTGCACTGTGCTGTTTAAGGATTTTAAAATATAACCCTTGTTTATAATCTTCACTACATAACCGTAAATTAACAACAGATCCATTCCCTTCTTGCCTAAGAACCAGGACTTACAGGAGGCCTAGTATAACGCTGGACACTCATTGATCAGAAAAAAGATTTATAGTGCTATTTGCCATTAAATATTATGCGAACCTGGCAGAAGTATCCTGCTGCATGTGTGTAGGAGTAAATCCCGGTGTTTACTTCACCAAGCTCACCAGGATGGCTTTTCTCCATGGAGAGAGTGTAAGATCCAAAATAAGCAGCCTAGACTCCAAACTCTCCCAAGGAATTCCTGGGTCTCTGTGAGGGTTCCAAAAATCCTCCTTTCTCTCACCTAGATCCTACATGTCCTTAAGGCATGTGTGTGTGTGTGTGTGTGTGTGTGTGTGTGTATTTCAGAGAGGAAGGGAGAGGGAGAGAGAAATGGATACATCAATGATGAGAGAGAATCAGTGATCGACTGCCTCCTGCATGCCCCACACTAGGAATCGAGCCTGCAACCTGGGCATGTGCCCTGACTGGTAATTGAACCGTGACCTCCTGGTTCATAGGTCCAGGCTCAACCACTGAGCCACATTGGCTGGGCAGACCTTAAGACTTTTGATAAGAACAGCCTATTTGTTCATCTCCCTTTATGCAATGGATAAGTTCTAAAAAGAGTTAAAGAGAAAAAATGAAAGCTACTTTTTATTGAGCACTCTCCCATTCAAGACACAGCACTAGACATTTTGTTTTCTTCACTTCATCCCCACAGCAGCCCTCCACGATGGGGATATTATTTACAGTTAGCAAATAAGTAATGAGAGAGGCCCAGACATGACAGAAATGGTTCAAGGCTCTAGAGGCAATGAAAGGAGCCACCGAAATCAGGAGCTCAGTGTGTTCGACGCCAGGTCCTCGGCTTTACCTGCTACAGCGTGTGGCCTCCACACATTGAAACACTGCAAACCTGCTAGAGAAATTGACCATTTTAAGAAATCCTACCCCCAATTTTTAAATTAATGATTACCAAAGCATTCTTGTGTTAAAACATTGCTTATCTATTTTAATTATTTAAAATGTTGTACACTATATGTGCTAAGAGATTATCTATCTCTAATACTCCTAATGTATTACAAAAAGTATTTCTTAACATGAGCCCATGGATGGGCCCCATACAATCAATGACACCCCCTGCAGTTGAAGGTACCTTGTATGTGCATTTGCAAAATGCATTTTTATGGGGTCAAATGGCCAATATTTCTTTCATCATATTCTTTAGGGTAAGAAATTTATGTATTATTGCTTTAGATAGTAGGAAAATGTTACTGCTTAAAAATAAAATATATTTCAAAATATTTCCATTACTTTGGGAACTTATAACCACATTTTCCTATTCCTTATCCTATCTAATAAAAGACAAAAATGGTAATTGGTGTACGACCAATTCCCTTTTCATTGGCTAATCAGGGCTATATGCAAATTAACTGCCAACTAAGATTGGCAGTTAACTGCCAAGTGAGATAGAAAGTTAACTGCCAACTAAGATTGGCAGTTAACTGCCAACTAAGATTGGCAGTTAATGGCAGTTAATTTGCATATGTAGGCACAATGCAGGGAGGCAAAAGGGAAAGCACAAAGAAGCCCCC
>NW_006296222.1:3186613-3190805 GCF_000327345.1 Myotis davidii
CTCAGGCCTGGGCAGGGGTCCGATCCGGTGATTGGTGATCGGAAGGTGATGAGGGTCAACTCCTCTGGCCGAGGCATCAGGCCTGGGCGGGGGGTTGGGGGGTCCCCTTCCTGGGCCTGATGCCTGGGCCAGAGGCATCATGCCTGGGTGGGGGGCGGAGCCAGGGATTGGGGGGATATGATGGTCCCCTTGCCCAGGCCTGAAGCCTGGGTCAGAGGCGTCAGGCTTGGGCGGGGGCCAGAGCCAGTGATCGGGGGGAGATGGGGGTCCCCTGTCCAAGCCTGACACCTCTAGTGGAGGCATCAGGCCTGGGCAAAGGGCTGATCAGGCGATCGGAGGATGATGGGGGTCTACGCCTCTGGCCGAAGCATCAGGCCTGGGCAAGGGGCAGAGCCAGCAATCGGAGGGGTCTGGGGGTGCCCTGCCCAGGCCTTATGCCTGGGCCAGAGGCATCAGGCCTGGGCTGGGGGCAGAACCAGTGATGGGGGGAAATGAGGGTCCCCTGCCCAGGCAGGGTGATGGGGGTCAACGCCTGAGGGCTCCCAGTATGTGAGAGGGGGCAGGCTGGGCTGAGGGACACTCCCCCCACACACACACCAAGTGCACGAATTTCGTGCACCGGGCCCCTAGTCTTACTATAAAGGAGGGAGATTTGGGAAAGGAAGAAAGAAAAACTGGTAAAAGAATTGAAAAAAATTAAAGATTACAACAGATATTGGGATCACCCAATTTAACCTGGAAATTTGGCTTTGTCTCTGTGACCAATGAAGTTAAACTTATGTATAATTATTTGTTCATTAGAAAGTGAGTTTTATAATTTATAGAGTCAGAGCCAGGTTAGCTTTTAATCCTTATCTGTAAAGGTGCTGTGTGCATCACTCAAGGAGTCAAAGGAGAAATGGGGCTATGATGCCTCTGAAGAGAGAGGACTGGGAGGTGGATGGCCAGGCACACAGGATGGCTGAGATCAGGCCAATTTGAGCTGCATGTGTGAATACAGAGCAGCAGTCCTCACAGTGGGGTGCATTCATTTACTCCTGGACATATCTGAAGACTGTTTCTGGAGCATGAGAGCATCCATAGTTTTATGGAAATCAAATTTCAAGTCTTGAGTTTCCATTGCTGATGTGGGTCAGTCTGAGAATTCACCTCATAAGTAGGTTCTTCTTTCTTGTCTCTCTTTTCAAAGTCACCCTTTCCACACAACCAAGAAGGAAGAGGTCATAGTTCTCACCCATTCATCTTCTTACCATGCTGCACTGGTAGAGTGGGAAAACCTCCAGAGAGAAATTAAAGAGCAGAAATATTGCAGTTGATAGTGAGAAAGGGAATGCCCAATTTTATGGGCAAACCATAAAATTTTGAAATTTTCTCTTGACAAGTAGGTCACCATTTAATTTTTGGCCTGTAGCTGAGGCAGGTTTTAGAGAATCAATGAATACTACTGAATTCTTTTTTTATTTCTATCTAATTTGTAAGAAGGCGTTCCTCTCTCATCCCCTCCCCCGCAATATTTCTATTAAATAAGGAAAAGTAATAAAGTTTAGGCTGGAGCATTATCCTTCTAAAATAGAAAATATTCATCCTTGAACACATAAACTGAATTTAACAGTCCTATCCATTCTATTAAAAAAAATGCATTTCCACTCAGGCCACCATGGCTCAGTGGTTGAGCATTGACCTAGAACCTGTCAGGGCACATTCTTGGGCTGCGGGCTCGATCCCCAGTGTGGGGCATACATGAGGCAGCCAATCAATGATTCTTTCTCATCATTGATGTTTCTATCTCTCTCTCCTTTCCTCTCTGAAATCAATAAAAATATTTTTAAAAAAATGCATTTCCAAAAGAATGCTTTTATACTTAGTAATTATGTTATTTATATGTTGTTTTGATCAATTGACTACTACTACTAATAGTACTGATAACTCAATCCAGAAAAAAAAATCGTTTAAAATACAGAGCCTTATGATCATAGAACATTAAAAAAAATCCGATTTTAATTTCCGTACATATTCTATTATAGAGAAATATAATGGGAGAACAAATATAGACGTTCAAGCTTAAAATACAATATATTTGAATAAAAATGTCTTATGGATGAGGAAAGAACTGTGAGTTCAAGAAGAAAATGGGATAATGTAAAATTTTGTTGCATTAAAAAAAAGATTGTCCTGTGTTTTCAAGTGGATAATGATTGGTGGGTATCACATATTCTTGGTATTAGTTTCAATTGAATACATTTAAAAGAGTGATGAAATAGAACCATATAAAATGTTTATATCTATAATACACTATTTCTTACGTCCTCTACAACCCACAGGGTAGATGATAAATTTGTAACAAGAACCCTGGGAAGAAAACCTCCTGATTTGTAGCATTTCCTGACTTTCATAGTGTAAATATTTTCTTTTTTTAAAAAATATATTTTATTGATTTTTTTACAGAGAGGAAGGGAGAGGGATAGAGAGCTAGAAACATCGATCAGCTGCCTCCTGCACACCCCCCACTGGGGATATGCCCACAACCAAGGTACATGCCCTTGACCAGAATCAAACCTGGGACCCTTCAGTCCCTAGGCCAATGCTCTATCCACTGAGCCAAACCGGTCAGGGCCATAGTGTAAATATTTTCGTCATAGTTGATTTAAAGCTACCAGAAGTTTAACAACTCAATGGCAAAATTCCTGAAAACGTTATAGTTGACCCTCACAAAGCTGTACAGGCCAGCTCCAGTAAAGTGCTTATAATATAATATTGAATGTCAAAATAAAAATGTGTGAAAGATAATATATCATTTTTTCAAGTCCCTTCACTTGGAGGCTCTTGGCAAAAATTTTATGATAAATATATGTGCGCCCAAACCTCTACTTTAAGCATTTACAGGGTTGTTGTTTTTTTGTCTTTTCCTTCTATGTTGATTCCCCAAATTAGCTATACCTGAGAATTACCTATAGAATTTAGGGGAAAACGTAGATTCTTGGGCCCTACCTCATACCTACCAAATCATAATCCGTAGTTGTAGGGGTCATCCGTTTATATTTTAGCAAGCACCGCAGGGCCCGGGAGGCAGCCAGCCTGTAGTCTTGCCCCACCAGAATTACTTACCGCTCAATAGGATTACAATAGGGAAATAGAAATTGAGATAGAAGTCTTTGCTCACTCTTTCAATGTGAAACAGCTAGACCACCTCAACGGGGTGTGTTGTTTTCACCAGCGAATTGGGGAAAAGTTGTGAGGCTGTTTCTTTTTGTATTGAATGAATAATTAACTGCCCAGTTCAGCTTTGAAGTGTCACTGGATTGTGGCCAGGGAAAACAAACCTTCTATTATAAAGGAATGGTGGTAGCTGAGATCTCCACTGAAGCCAATGTCCCCGGGAAGCATCCCAGCCCCTGAAAATTCTATTTCTGCACTTTACCCCATTGCTGCCCTCACCTCTGTGACTCTTCCCTATGCCACACTACAAACACACTGGGAATGTACAAATATAGAGAACACAGCATTATTTCAAATCCAAACTGATACAAAGGATAGCAGCAAATGTCCTTCCATACATGCGTATTTGTGAGTGCCTTTCTCTGGGATCCACAGTGGGATCGTTCATTGATTGGCAAGAGCAGAACTGTTCTAAAGATGGCTACCCATGAGGTCCTTGGGTTCCTTTTTCATGGGTTCTGGAGAGTCCATTTAAAGGTCTAATCCTGGGATGTCTGGGCTTTAGTGGGTCTCAGAGATCATCCGTGGTGCTCACCCATCATTTTGGACCTTAGTGGTGTGTTCTCAGCATTGTCTGTGTCTCTGAATGATAATGACTCCATCACATTTACTGTTATGTGAAGAGATGTGTATCAAGCTTCAAAGAACACTGCCCTCTCCCACCCCCACTTTTTTCACTTCTCTCTGGTCTCTGGAGTAGTTTTTTTTTTTCAATAGATAGTCCCATTTACTAATTGAAATACAAGACCAAAGATGTCTAAATCCTTTCTGAGAGTGTGAGAATTACTCCTCTGCTACTGCTCAACGTAGCAGATAGTCTCAGAGAACAGGGAGTGGGCAGTTGGATGGGGCTTTCCACTTGAATTTCCTCCCTGGAGACCCTTGGAATATAAAGTGCTTACTCATAATCATTATAGGAGGATATATTCTCGTTCAGGGCATATTAAAGTATTTGTGCGAACAATTACTATTAGAC
>NW_006296222.1:3190817-3194469 GCF_000327345.1 Myotis davidii
TCCCAGGTGCTAGAGAAGTTGACTTGTTATGGGAAAACACATTACTCACTTTAATAAGTTCAGTGTCTTTTTGTCTTGATAGCTAAATTTCTCACGGAATGTTATAAACATACATCTAACTACAGAGAATAATATAGTAAACATCCATTGTGTTTACAGATACAATAAAATGTTATAGATACAATAAAGCATTATAGATTTAACCAAAAGTCCTGCACAGCTTTTCCTGGTCCCATTCACTTTTTACCCTCATTGGAGGAAGCTGCTCTCCTGAAGTTGGATTCTTTCTTTCTTATGCATGATTTTATGTTTTCACTATATTCATATATTTCCATAAATAATATGAAGTGATGATTTTTGAAACTTTATATATATGGAATAATATTATATATATTAACCTTCATTTTTATGACACTGTTTAAAACATTTATATGCACAGTATATAGTTTTATAGTTGAACGTTACTTATTTTTCTTTTTTCATATAGGCATGTAGCTACTTCAATATATTTATTTATTTTAGATTTTTTTCTTAGTTTTTTTATATAAAATGATAATTCTTGTACTTGTGTCCTTGCATATATAGATACAAATTCTTCTAGGTTATGTACCTAGAAATAAAATTGCTTGGTCAAAGCTTATTTTTATCAGATCACCTTTACTATGCCCCAAAGATCTTCCATTATGTTACCTTCTAAATAAAAGCCTTAAAGTTCATGGGGCACATTTTGGTTTTTATTCAATCTAAAATTAACTTCCTGTGTTTTGTGAAGCAGGAGTCATTATTTTGTTCAACATGGAAAATCGTTTGTCCTAGAAAAATTTATTGACTAGTCTATCTTTTCCCCACTTATTGTATTCCACTTCTGTAGTGTATTGAATCTCCACATTTCTGGGTTCTTTCTATTCTGTTTCATTGGCCCCCCACTTCTATGTCAATACTGCATGGTCTTATTCTATATAATAAAAACCTAATATGCTAAGTGTTTGGTCGACCAGTCAGCCATTCAACCAAAGTGTAATATGCTAATGATATGCTAAGGTCGCTCAACCGCTTGCTATGATGTGCACTGACCACTAAGGGGTAGACAGTCAATTGGTTGACCAGTCGCTGTGACATGCACTGACCACCAGGGGGCAGATGCTCCCACCTGTAGGTTAGCTTGCTGTCGGGGTCTGGCCAATTGGGACTGAGCGAGGCAGACTGGACATGCCCTAGAGCCCTCCTGCAGTCCCTCCCTGGCTGGCCAACCTCCTACATCCCTCCCGGGCCCCAGTTGAGCACCAGTAGGGTCCCTCGGCCTGGCCTGTGCCCTCTCGCAATCTGGGACCCCTTGGTGGATGTCGGAGAGCTGGTTTCAGCCCCATCCCACAGGCCAGGCCGAGGGACCACACTGGTACATGAATTTGTGCACCAGGCCTCTAGTCTACTATATTTATATATTGTCTTAATAGCTCGTAGGCAACTTCTTCTTCAAAATTATCTTAGTTATACTTTGTCCTTTATTCTTCTATATGAATTTTATCACCATTTTTTGAAGTTTTGCAGATATTTCTACTAAGATTTTTATTGGACTGCATTGAATTGTAGAACAATTTTAGGATAATTAATACCTCAGACAGTGGGATTTCCTATCTATGTTGGACTACTTTTATGTCCTTCTACATTAGTCATTTTATTATATCATGCACTTATATTTGAATTTATTCCAGGGCACCTGAAGGTTATTTATTATTGTCTTTTCTTTTCTGAGTCTTGTGCCTTTATTTAATTTAGAGACATTTTCTTTTATTATTCCTTATTTCATTGTCTTGGTTCTATGTTTCTGAAATAGCGTTAGACAAATGTTGAACTTACAATAATTTTCCATGTCCTTTAGTCCTTCAAGTTATTCACCTTTTTTCTCTTTGCTTTAAAAAGACTTTCTTGAATAATCTTTGAGGTTATTAGTCTAGATTTTTAAATTTTAATATCCTATATTTAATTTCTAAGAACTTGTACTCCTTCTCTGACTGCTTTTCTTTATTAGTAGACTTTTCTTCTTTAATGGCTTAAATATTCTTTTGTATCCCTGAGAGTACTGAAGAATATTTTAAAATTCTCTATATTATTTCTTTTTCCTTGGGATCAGGTATTCTGTTTGTTGATCTGTTGTTCCTTATTGTACATGAAGGACTAGGCTAAGAAGTGACTCTGAATTTTCTCAGATGTTCTGCGTCTATAACCAGACTAAACACTATCTCACCCAATTCTCCACATAAGAGGGTCCATGCTCATGTACTTCTCCTTTGGGCCTAGCTGCGTTGCCTCTTTTCCTCTCTGTGATTGCTATTGAGACTCACAGTTGCATAATGGCTACAACACACAGACTCCTGCAGCTCTGTCAGCTTGTATCGCAGCTCCACCATGCATGAGCTGTGTGGCCGTGGGCCTGTCACTGATGACTGCCTCAATGGGGAAAGTGGCAGAATCTACCTGACAGGGTTAATGTGAAGATTAAACAAGCCAAGACTTGTAAGCTGCTTAGAACAGTTTCTGGCACACAATTAGGTGCTTTATTAGCCATTAGTAGTTCTTGTCATTGATGTTATTGTCTCAATAATAACATGTTAGGCCCCATTGTTCCTAAAAAAGACTCTCCTACGAAGACTATCTTATCAAAGATTGCCCACTTGTTTCGGAGAACAGTTCTCAGGAGCTATCTGTGAACAGTGCTGCTCCCCTTAGTGGGAGAATGGGGAGGCACAGTGCAGGCAAAGCTGTTAGAATATCTTATTAGTTCTTCACTTACAAGAGTCATTGAAACCTCTGGCAGCTTTTATCTACATGGTGTTTTGGCCCTGTTTCTCCATTCTTATTCTCCCTCAGTCCTACCAATTTGTTGTTAATTGCTCAGGAATTCCTCAGGTTTTCAGATTTACTTGTTTCACCCTTTCTCATTTCTTAATGAAGCTGTAGAGTTATCCTTTGTTAAAAGTCTTTGTCACCTCAAGAATCACATTGCAGGCTGAGCCACTTTGGCTCAGTAGTCAGAGGACTGAAGAATCTCAGGTTCAATTCAGGTCAAGGGCTTGTGCCTCCGTTGCAGGCTTGATCTCCAGCCCTGGTCAGGGCACCTGCAGAAAGCAACCAATTGATGTGTCTCTCTCCTATCAATGATTCTCTCTCTCTGTCCCTCTACCTCCCTTCCACTCTCTCTAAAAATCAATGGAAAACAACATATCCTCAGGCAAGGATTAACCAAAAAAAAAGCAACAAAAAAAGGAATTACATTGCAGGAAACCAGATAGAACATTATGTTTGTTCCAGAACCTTGACCCAAATGCTGTCCTGCTGTCCTTTGGATTTTGCAACAAAAAAAATTGTGAGTGACCTTGGTGAGAGCGGGTTTAATGAAATGAATGCAAGTTTTTGAGAGTTCAAGAGTGAGTAGTGGATGTAAAAGTCACAGTGGCCAATCCAGGCTGCTGCCTCTACAACAGCAACATTTCCAAATTAGATTATCATTTTAGATACTCGACGTGATATGTGTATCTACATAGTAGATGTACCAGAAATACCATATAATATTTCAGAGGAACGGATAGCACGGAATGCAGCTCATGTTCTGTAACTGTGGAAACGCAGACCTTGTACAGAGAGCACAGGGCGC
>NW_006296222.1:3194696-3200889 GCF_000327345.1 Myotis davidii
ATTTTTATGTCAAATGACAATCACAGTTTAAAATAGGAAACTGGTTTTTAAATCAGGATAATTAGGATGCTTGCAAATGACAGCCACTAAACTTTTGAGGAAAAAATTGGCTTGGTCTGTAACATACATTTATGGATAATAATATCAAAATGTGAGAGGTTGTCTTATGTTTCTTTCACCTTCACTTTGGAATGTATTGCTTCCACATTGAATACAGTTTTCGAAGCAAAATCTGATAGTTTGAGAATCATTCTTTTCCCTTGGTTCCCCTTGCTGGGGGGATTGGGTAAGTTGGAGTCTCCAGGTCTTTCGATCTATCACTGTAGATAAATGATGGAAGAGTGGGAAACTGCTCTGGCCAAAGAAAACTTGTATAAGAGGCCCAGCATTAGAAACCTCTTTGGGAACTGCCAAGGGTTCTAATGAGACTTTTCAGCTTAAGAAGCCGGGAGGCTGGAACTACACGTACACAGAGAGGAAATCCTGTTAACTGTCAGCTGCTCAATCATTTGACTTAGGGTCTGTAGTGGGACAGAGCTGCTTTCCCCCGCCCTTGCTGCTGCCCACAGGGCCCAGAGTTGACATGAGGACCTTGCATCCTCCAGGTGACCAGAAGCACCAGAGGATGCACCCATGTCCCCCTCCTCCACTTTTCTGCCCCAGCCCCCCCTTTCTGATGGGTAGGAACACTCGAACCCCTTGACTCACATTGTGAAGGTCTTTCGTCTTAAAGGAAGAGTGGTAAATCCAGTGTCCATATGCCTTGATGGGCATTTTCTGTTATACACATCACAGTTTTGGCTCTACAATTTATTGCATTATATCAAATCACTGAAAAAAATCCGTTTTTTACTAAACAAGATGTTTCTTTGAAAGGATTGTATTTAATTTATTGTTTTTGTGCTTTTGAAACCTCTCCTAGAATTTGCACCCCACTAACAGTTATACTGAAATTTTCTTTCAACAGGATCAATACAGTCGTGACAGCCAATACCTCTTGCCTCTTTAGCTTCCTGTCAAAATCTTTACAAGTATGCAAATGAGGTCATGGGCACTTTATAAATCACTGTTTAATTCTGAAACAAAGCCAAACAATCCCACATAGGATCACCATTATAATAGCAAACACTCACCATGCATATGGAGCCACAGGCCCCCGCAGGCCTCCTATGGAGACAGGTGAGGAAAACACCTAAGCACCCTGACAATTTTTCAGGGAGTGATTGTTTTCATAGACAAAAGCCAAATGCATTTTTTATTATCTGGGTGCTTCTATATTTGGCCTTTGTCTGAGAACACATCATTGGAAGTCCAAATAATTAAACATTCAGTAAGTATAAACTTTAATTTTGTTTACTAATTAGGGTTACTGTTATCTAATCAGAGACTTGATTTCAGCTTTTTCCCAGGAATTACTCACAAGTAGTGATGAAGAAAGCAGGCATTTTCATATACAGTGAAGCAGAGAGTTGAAGAGACCTAGTAATTGAGAAAGAACCAGTTATTTCAGTGATGAACACTAGCTTGTAATAATTAGCAAATCCAACATCTGAATGAACCAATTACATCTTTGTTTTCATCTTGAAGTAAAGGCAAGGAAACCTTAATGAGCCTGTGTGTATAAATGAGGTAATTACTTGGGTTTAGTTTTTTCCCAGCCCTTATTCTCCTTTTCAACCTTGCAGTAAGGGCTTTGGGCTTTTCCACTATTCATGCGTGACCTCTATTAGATAATGGGAAACTGGGAGGGGAAAGGGCACAAATTCAAGCAAATTGTCAGGATGCTTGCTAAATTGTGGAGTGGGGGAATGAGTTTTCATGCAACTATCATTGTGACAAATTGTGTTATATATATGACAATACTGTTAGCATTTTAATTCCATATTGACTATATAATTTGTGGGTTCCCACAATATACAAATGAAATTCTGTTTCTCCATTCTCCCCATTTCTGGGTTAAATGAGGTTTGCCACCCCTTGTTTTGTAACTCATTAAGAGCACAGTTGCAAGAGTCTAGTACTGCAGAGGAGAGTGGCTCTAGTGCCATAGTCACAAGAATTTGCAAGTGAGTTTTCCTCTCAATACAGTGTTCACAATTCCAGTTCCTGGGAATTACGAGATGTCACTTTTGAATGCTTTAATAAGCTAAGTAGAGAAAGTAGATGATGAGTAATTCAAAGAATCTATAGGTCCCAGATTTGGGGACTGGGCTCAGAGATGGTCTACCTATGACAGATGTGCTTTTCTTAAAGAAAATATTTCTGTAATAAAGAAATTTCACACAAAAAATCCAGTGTTTTTATTTATCTTGAATTTTAGTAGATTGGGTAACCCTTGGCAAAAATCCTTGATAGCTGATGAGAGTTTACTCTCTTGTTGCAACCTAGTTCTCTTAGTCTAATATGTTCCTTTTATCAGTAGTGGTTTTTTTTTGGCTTTTAGATATTTGGGTTTATAAACTACCCGCCCCCCCCCCCCCATGGACAAGTTGGATATTTTTGGCATTTAAGAGTTTGTAGTGAGTTAAATTTGTAATTTCTTAGAGCTCCACGATTCTCTTGAGGTCCCACTAACACACACATTCCCAACAGTAAACTAGACTATCACTTAGGAGCAAATAGTAAAAATTCCTCCCAACAACGGGTCCCAATAGTGTATGGAAAGATCTGAGGTCCATTTCTAACCATTTGTAGCTTTGAAGATCTGTTCCAAGGTATCTACTGATATCATGAGGTATATTGGTAGAGCATGATGGGGTCTAGGTAATACTTCTCTCGCTGCCCAGATCCACAACCAAGACTTTGCCTGTCTGTATATCTCACAATGGAATCATTCTTCAAAAATGGCAAAATTATTTGTATGCTCATTTTAATTGTGGATTTAACATTCTAGCGTTGTTCGTGAGTGATCATAAAGAGCCATGAAATATAGTAACTTAGAGTTGTGTTGAGTCTAGTCTTTGGGTACTGGTAGTCAAGACATTAATCAACTCACTAGTAAGTGGGCTTTACAGGCCACTCATACCTACACCTCTATGTGGCATTGTTTCCAAGTTTTATTTTTATGTATGTATTTCATGGTGGTATACATTATATATTGTATAACACTATAGTTGTTTCAAAATATGAAAGTGTCATAAGTTTACTCTAATAGTAACTAAGCAATTTAAGTAGGCCCTCAGTTTACCTCCAGTTCAGATTTTAAATATTTTTTCCAGATTTGGGAATGGTTTCTAGTAATAAATCATAAGGCATGTTGGCGGAAACATTTCTCTGGGCTCTATCTGTTTTTAATTTTGGATGTTGCTAGTATATTTATTTCACTTCACCGGCCTGCTTCTCTAAAATCCATGAGGTTAGTAATATTTTTATGCAGAGTCACAATAGTCCTATGTCATTTATCCCAGTAACGTACATGAGCTGAGAAGTTGGCTTGTCTTACAAATGCTAAGAAAAATGCATCATGCCAAACGTCTTAACAGTGGCCTCTTCTCAGAGAATAAATCATTCTATGTTTTCTTTAAGATTCATTGCCAAAGTTTAAATATTTATAACATTAGATGAAGCAGGAATCATAGTTTTAAAGTCCCAAAGCATAAACTGAAGTCTTAAGCTGTATAATTAATAATAGACCACATGTTTGTACAGATAAAACAGGTGTGTGGAAGATCTATGCTACCTATTTGACAAGAAGAAATGAAAATTAAATGTTGAACATGCAAGCCTATTTTTCCTTTAGTAAAAAGGGGCTATTTTACAAATTTAATTACACTCTGTAAAGATATGGGTGGCAAAGATTTGAGGAGAAAAGGTAAAGACAGGCCAAGAAAAACAGAGGAGGCCAAATGCAAGCATCAGAGCAGAAATAGTTCAATGATCTGGTAAGTAATCAAGCCCGCGAAGTCACTACGAGAGGTGAGCAAGACCAAAAGTCTGACATCCCTAAAGAATGGCTCCCCACCACGGTGTCCACAGAAATGGAGAAAGTAAGAGCAAGCAACTCAATATAGAAGAAATGTGTACAGGTCTGAAAGCAGGACAAAGGACTTGAAACTATTAGCTTCCCCAATCTCAACTGCCTTTTCTCACTCTCTCTGGTTAGTGTCAACTCCAACATAATTTGACAACAGAAATACAGGTAGAGTTAACTGAAAACAACTGGAGGAGAGTGAGCAGGGGTCAGAGAAAAGTCGCTGTTCTCTAAGGCACTTTTCTAACAAATCTGAGAAGGAAGCACGAGCAATGTCATTTTTGAATTCCTCCCTTAAGTCCGGTTTATTGCCAGTGTAGGAGGTAACTAACTTGTTTCTGTGCCTTATGGCCAATAACCAAGAATCTTTCTTTTGCTTCTAAAGAAACTTCCATAGGATGCGGAATGGTAATCAAATACAAACGGAGAGTGAAAAAGGCCGTAGAGCCTGAGACCACTCCTCGCCCCAGTCCCAAGGTCCAACCCCACTCCTAAAGTCCACCCTGCCCTGACCCCAGACCCAAAGGACTGCCAGTCTCACTTAAGGGCAGGCCTTTGGGAAGAATGAGTTATCTTTCCTTTTGGAAACGCTGGTTCTAATCCAGTTATCCCTCCTGCTTTCCTCATCCCCTTTAAATGTTTCTCCCTTAAACACAATTCAAGTTTGAGATCTTCGTTCTTAAAAGATCAGTATTGATCCTTCAGAAGAATAGCATGAAAAAGGATTTTTATCTCCTCCATGACCTCATCCAGCTTTGTCATGTGACATTGCCCTGAGAGACTGGTAGAAGTTAGATGTGCTAAGTTTTGACATTGTGTTTGGTCCAAAGCGGTGGACTTTAAGGGCTTGGTGGTGAGAGTGTCTCTTCTTCACATGTGCTGGGATTCCTTTGTCACAGTTCCCTAACACAGACAGATTCTCTAAATCCGATACAATTTTTTCTTTATGACTTAAGATATGCACCAAAGATACTTTCAGTGTTATTTCAGGTATTTTTAGCTTATACTTCATTGATCTTAACTTTAGGACAAACCAATAATTCTCTACACAATTTTAATTTAAACAAATATATATAGAATTTTGAAGGAATCCCTCACCCCGACCCCTGAGATACCTTCTGGACCTAAGTGTAGTGCCTCCCCTCTGAGCATACAGGTCTCTGTGGGCTGGTAGTCTTTCTGGTAACTGTAGAAGGAAGTGTGTGCAAGAGAAAGAAAATCAATTACCTACAAGGGAGTACCCATACGACTGTCAGCTGATTTCTCAACAGAAACTTTGCAGGCCAGAAGGGAGTGGCAAGAAATATTCAAAGTGATGAATACCAAGAACCTACAACCAAGACTACTTTATCCAGCAAAGCTATCATTCAGAATTGAAGGTCAGATAAAGAGCGTCACAGATAAGGGAAAGCTAAAGGAGTTCATCACCACCAAACCAGTATTATATGAAATGCTGAAAGGAATCCTTTAAGAAAAGGAAGAAGAAGAAAAAGGTAAAGATACAAATTATGAACAACAAACATGCATCTATCAACAAGTGAATCTAAGAATCAAGTGAATAAATAATCTGGTGATCATAATAGAATCAAGGACATCGAAAGGGAATGGACTGACTATTCTTGGGGGGGAAAGGGGTCTGGGAGATTCGGGAAGAGACTGGACAAAAATCATGTACCTATGGATGAGGACAGTGGGTGGGGAGTGAGGGCGGAGGGTGGGGTGGGAACTGGGTGGAGGGGAGTTATGTTGGGAAAAAAGAGTAACTAATGTAATAATCTGAACAATAAAGATTTAATTAAAAAAAAGAAAACAATAAAAGAAAGTGGATTTGCAAAGCAAAAAAGAAAAAAAGAAAGTGTGTGCAAATGCCCTAACTTTTGGTGAAAATTCATATAAAAGAACAAAACAGAGGGAATGAATGACACCTGAACTAATATGTTTATCAAACTGTAGAAGAAAGTAATCCCAATAGGAACAAACGGAAAGCTGTTGTGTGTGCAAATGCCCTAACTTTTGGTCAAAATTCATATAAAAGAACAAAACAGGGGGAATGAATGACACCTGAACTAATATGTTTATCTTTAAACAGGAAATATTTCATGGGTGAAAAAGGTGAAGGAGAATAAGAGGTACAAAATTCTACCTTTAAAATAAAAAAGCCATGGGGATATAATGTGCAGAACATGGAATATAGTCAATAATATAATAACTTTGTACGGTGAC
>NW_006296222.1:3202103-3214795 GCF_000327345.1 Myotis davidii
ACATTTATAGGGAACTCATACAACTTAGCAAAAGTAAGATAAACAATCCAATTTAAAAATATGCAGAGGACCTAAATAGACTCTTTTCAAAAGAGGACATTCAGAAAGCCAAGAGACATATGAAAACATGCTCAAAGTCACTAATCATCCAAGAGATGCAAATCAAAACAACAATGAGGTACCATCTCACACCTGTCAGGATGGCTATCATCAACAAATCAACAAACGACAAGTGCTGGCGAGGATGCAGAGAAAAAGGAGCCCTTGTGCACTGCTGGTGGGAATGCAGACTGGTGCAGCCACTGTGGAGAACAGTATGGCGTTTCCTCAAAATATTAAAAATGGGACTCCCATTTGACTCAGTAATCCCACTTCGAGGAAAGTATCCCAAGAAAACAAAAGCACCAATCAGAAAGGATATATGCACCCCTATATTCATAGCAGCACAATTTACCATAGCTAAGATTTGGAAATAGCCTAAGTGCCCATCAGCAGATGAGTGGATTAGAAAACTGTGGTACATCTACACAATGGAATTCTATGCTGCTGTAAAAAAGAAGGAATTCTTATCATTTGCAACGGCATGGATGGAACTAGAGAGCATTATGCTAAGAGAAATAAGCCAGTCAGAGAAAGACAAATATCACATGATCTCACTCATTTGTGGAATATAATGAACAACATAAACTGATGAACAAAAATAGAACCAGAGACACAGAAGCATCGAACAGACTGTACAACCTATGAGGGAAGGCAGGGGATGACAGGATAAGAGATTAACCAAAGAACTTGTATGCATGCATATGAGCCAAACCAATGGACACAGACAGTAGGGGCGGGGGTGGTGAGGGCTTATGCTTGTGGGAGGGGAGGTCGGGAGAGAGGTCAATGGGGGAAAAAAGGAGACTCATGTAATACTTTAAACAATAATGAATTTTAAAAAAGAATGATCCATTCACTGAAGAATGAAGGCCTGTGTAGCAGAGGTCTTCCCTGGCCATCACGTCTAATTGGGCAGATTCTGGCCCACGGTGCCTGGACCAAAATATTTTTAATATAATCCTCAAGTGTGTATGGAACAGGACCCTTTGGGAAGGCATATGATGTTAAGTGTCTTAAGATATATTTATTCTAAGTGAAAAACATTCCTGAAGGGTGTTTTTAAAAAGGTTTATTATTGTTATGTTTTCAGAAGAGTCTCAAGAGTACACTTTGAAAGAAACTAACTGAAAATAGGGACCCTTTTGTGAAAATAAATTCCATTATGATTTGGCATGTGCTCTTTAAACCTCATTTATTTCTCTTGCAATTTGTTTTGCTGTGTTGTTAAAATGTTTTCTGCATGAATCTGGCATTGCCGTGATAGTATGTTTTAAAGAGTATGGGAAAAACAAAATATCAGAGTATCAGGGGTGGAGAATATGTACAAATCCTCAATTAAATTTGCAGTGATTGGTTTCATGGAGATAAAGCATGAAAGAATACCTGAGAAAAAATTTTTGAGACCGTGAGAGGAAAATTCAAGCCGAGAGTCACGGACACTTCAGATGCATTTGTATAGGTGACTTTCAATACTTCATTGTATTGATACTTGCCATTCAAATCTTACCTCCCATTTTGTGTTTGGGAAGGCACATTATGAACAAGATTAGTAATCACACAAAAGAAGAATTCTTGTAATCTGATTATGTGTTCTTGCATTGTCTCTGCAGTTTTGATATAACTTAATGAATAATTGTTTTAAAATTTCATTTTATACAATAGATCCAGACATATAGAAGCATAGAACAGTCTGTGGAATCTCAGGGGAAAGGTGGGGATGGTGGTGGTGGTGGATGGGTGGGAAGAGATCAACCACAGAACTTGTATGCATATATGCATAGCCCATGGACACAGACAATAGGGGGGTGGTGGCCTGGTGTGGGGAGGGGGGCAGGCAGTAGGAGTCAATGGGGGAAAAAAGGGTTATATGTAATACTTTCAATAATAAAGACTAAAAAATAAATAAAATCTAATTTTATACTATTGGTTAGAATATATATTTTTGCTGAGTATTCCTGTTGAAGAATAAAGCTTCAATACATGGTAGGACACTGAATTTTATTAGGCCACTAAGAGCATAAAAATAACAGGAGGTTATTTTTAGTGAATTGGGTGATGGAAGTCTTGTGATAATTTTATTAGCAACTATCAACTAGACTTGACAAATAATTTTGGTTAAGCATGGGGGGTTCTGGTTTATTTTATCACAGTCAAAATAATTTCAATAAAAGTTAGTTTTAGGGTGCAAATAAATACTACATACAAACAAAACTGCTTTGCCTCGGGATAGGTCCAACTTTAGTATCAATAGTCTCATAAGTTTCATCCCTTCAAAATAAGCTCATAAGAAGACAAAAGGTAAATAAAAAAATAGGTTCTCAGTAAAGGCTGGGTCCTGTAAGGTCCTTACCCTGAGGATTAAAGAAGCAGGTGTTAGGAAAATCGAACTTTTTTTGTGAACCTGGTTTTCTCCGCTTCAGTCTGTGCTTTATTAAATGTTTTCTCCACGACCTACACTTTTTCCAAATCTTGTTCTTTCCCTTTCTCTTCAAAATCTTTCTTAGATTGTACTTCCCTAAATTAAAAAAAAAATTAAATAGTCAGTGTTAATGATGCAGTAGATTCTTAGAGATATAACATAAAAGTTACTGGAGGTGCTAAATAAATTCCATTATTAAAATAGGGTAATTATATTTTAGTTTTTTCAAAAACTACATGAAGAAAGCATCAGCTGAGAAAGCTAATTTAGAAGTAATAGCAGAACAACTTCCATGTGAAGGATGAGCATATATGCCAGTTAATCCGTTCTCAAATAGGTTATAAAATAAAATTTATTTTTAAGAATCATAATAGGATGAGGGACCTTAATTATTGGAATTGGAAATGATTTTAGAAATCATCTAATCTGGGCTTTTCATTTTGTAAATGAGGAAACGAAGCCCCAGAGAGGGTCAATGACTTTTACAAGATTATGTAGTAAGTTAATGGCAAAATTAAAATGGCTATGGAGGATCCCTGTGCCCCATTCCTGCCCTGTGTACATGGCACAATGCTACCTCCTCTGTATAAAAATATAGATATCGTTATGGAATATGTGCTTTTAAAAACCCAATATGCAATACATCCTTAAATCAGAGTATATCTTAGAACACAACAATAAATAATGTGTAGTTTTTTTCAGTTAACTCATTTTTTTCTCTAGGTACTCTCCATCTCCTCAGAAAAACATAACTATTTTGGTGAAAACCTTAAACTTTAAGGAAAATTCACTTGATGGCTAATGATAGATAAAAATTAAAAAGGAAAATAAACTTTAGTCAATAAGTAAGGCACAATATTATAGCAGGATCTTAGAAGACTAAACCGCTCAGTTCCCAGCACTCTCAAGACTGGTCAGCGTATGTAGCGAGCGGTTCCTTTGCATTCACAAGGGCATTGGAAGGTTGATTCTGTTTCTTCTAGTGAAATTCATCAATAGAATGGTGTTAAATTTTGGGTTGGATGTAAGAGACCATATTAAAGCGGATCATGTGCGACCTCGTGCATTGCTCCCACAATCCGATGAACTCATCTCTCCTCTTTCCCAGCTCCCACACCAGACTCCTCTGAAAATCCCATATGCTATTGCTTTGCAAAACTCAAATCTTATATATTCGTCCTTGAATATGACAGTAATATACACTGTTTTCCAGATGGAGAAAGTCTTTATCATAACAATAAATAACTTTAAAACATATTTATTAGTTAACAGCCACTTGGAAATGATTCAAAGGAAAAATAAGCTGTTTTCACCCTTAGTAAATCCAAGTGAATCATAAAACTTTCAGTGGTGTTTAGATCAAAATATAGACTGCTCTCTCTTCCGTTACTTGAAGTCACATAGAAATGTAGGGTAAACCTACTACATAAAAGTGCTTATAATCATTTATGTTTTTGTTAGGTATTGCCTTTAGTTTAAATGTCTATATAGAACTAAAATGTCAAGGTATATTTTTTAATATAACTATACATTCAGAAAAACATTTCTTACCAAATATCAAGAACAAAGTATGTTCATTTCAGAAAAACCAACTTCAAAATAATTTAAGATATTTAGTTTTTCTATTTAACTTTCATGTGAAGGTTATTTATACCTAAATTGAAAGTATTTTTATATTTTAGATTACAATTTTGGCTTCTTAAAACACAAAAAGAAAAACATTTTTAAAACCTAATAAAGTGATTTCTGAGAAATAATTTCACAGGAAGTTAAAAATATATTAAAATATACGTTCAGGTATACAGAAAAGGAGATCTCACTGACTGGGTTAAATTGAGGGTGGCCTTAAAATACATATTTTAGTACATAAAATATATTTCAGAAGGTTGTTAAGTTTGAGTACATGTTATAATAACATTGCTGTAAAAGTGAAACCAATTAATTGTATCATTATTCAAGCTGAGCAAAATACTAAAACAGTAAAAAAAGGGTAATGAAGTAAAATATGTAGGTGGTGGCTGATTTATGTCTTTTTCAGTCTTTTAGCTATTTCAGACGACTTGCAGTTTAATAATTTAGTTTAAAAGCAACAATTAAACTCTCTATGTATCCAGTTTCTTTTTGGCCATGCCACTTCCATGTGTTCTCATAGATATAAGTGAAAAGACAAATGAGAAACTCTGAGTTTCTACCCCAAAGAGGGGAAAATGCTCCTAGAAAACATCTGCTCTGGATAAAGCAGTTCAATTGCAAAGCTATGATAGTATTGTCAGGATTTCTTCCAAGGGAAGAGCAAGAAGCAAAGAAGCAAAGAGGGCAGGGGGACCCCTGACACCCTCCTTCCTTATGGAATTTTATTATCAGCAGTGAAGGGGCCAAGAAAAATCTGTCTTCCTTTGTTTTCCTTTGTATCAATTTCCTCTTCTAAAATACAAAGTTTTAAACAAAATAGTCTGGCTTTTGAAATTATATACATATATGCATATATAATATATATATATATATATACACACATATACATATACACACATATGTATACATTTATATTATATATATAAATGTAATCACACATTAACAGCTGATAGCTCAATTGATGTTTCTTTCTTTTCAGATTTAACCCATTGGAAATAATAATGGTAGCCAAAATGTATACATTTTTGGACACTCTGTATACACATACTAGTACACACACACATACACACATATGTGCATAATATATACACATATGCACACATATTCCAGATTTAGATGTAATTGGATGTATTCTCTAAACCGTAAAATCTAGAGAGATTATAAAAGCTGCCAGTTCTCCTGAGATTTCCAAGCCTATTTCAATAAACAGAATGATTGAACATCATCATCATGAATGTGTAGGCTTCTGTAACTCCAAGACCAAGAATGAAAGGCTTATGTTGGACCAAGGCTGACTGAGGAATATCATGGAGTAGACTATGATTTATGGAGAAATGGTAACTTATATTTTAAAAAATTAAAGAAGAAATCAGCTGTTGCCCCATCTGTTTAGACGTTCAGTATCATTAAACTTTGAGGGAATACTACTTACTGTGTGACTCATCAACATGTTTCTTTGGTGATGGTGTGTGAGATGGTAAACCTTCGGGAGTGAAGGCTTTGCCAGACCCGCTAGGACAGGCAGCAGGAGAGCCCCGTGGTGTCACAGCCTTCCGTAGTTGCATGGAAGTGCCCATGCTAGTTCTCTTTCTCTTTGACTATCCCATGTGCCTGTCAGATCCAGACATGAACCCAGTCATCTCTGGCCAGAGATAAAGAGATTTAAGCAAGGGACATCTTATGTTGCCATTTTTCATAAAATGGAAAAACGTGGTCCGTCTGACAAATCAAGCACATTCAAAACATGTGAATTAATAGACTGAAGTCAGACGTGGATGAAGGTTCTCTCTCAACATGTACTTCAAGGCCCACCAGTGGGCCGTGGAAGCTCATCTGAAAGGGTTAAAATGTATTTAATATGCAAGTTGTTTCTTTTGTTCTAGGAGATAAGTGGTCTGAAAGTCCTTGGACTTCTATTTTTATTTTATTTTTGTATATGGAAGGTTATTTACTAAACCAAAGTGCATTTTTAAAAATATATATATTTTTTATTGATTTCAGAGAGGAATGGAGAGGGAGAGAGAGAGAAACATCAATGATGAGAGAGAATCATTGATTGGCTGCCTCCTGCATGTCCCCTACTGGGGATCAGGCCTGCAACCTGGGCTTGTGCCCTGACTGGGAATCGAACTGTTTATAGGTTGACTTCCTGGTTTATAGGTTGACATGACACTCAATCACTGAGCCATGCTGGCAGAGCCCAAAGTGCATTTTTGATAGTTGCTAACATTTGGCATGCATAAACTAAAGTTAGCATGACACTGAAGTTTGCTAAATTCTTTCATTCCATAATCTTTATAGGATTCCAGTTATTTGATAATGTTAAAAGGCTCCTCCAGTACAGTAGAGCAATTGAGTGGTACTAGTCAAGACTTAAAAACATTTCTTATACTCTTTACAGTTCATTCAGTTGAATAGGTGGATCACAGAACCAGGATTTCAAACACTGTCACACTCTGGAACAGGATGTCAAATCTAAGAAGAGAAAATTGAATTAGGATTGTTAGTCATTTTCAATTACCAGCTGCAAAATATAGAATTTGGTAGTCTTTGCTTTATATATACACGTGAAAAACAACATCAAACTTTAGGATAGACATTGATGAACTTAACTTGTGCAGAGAAGGGAAACGTATAATAAAAAACACACAGCTAGAAATGTGCAACTGAGTGGAGACAGGATTTCAGGGTACATGAAACTGTCAGATGGAAGAGGGATTCTTGATTCTGAAGAGTCCTGTGGCTCCGTTTGTGGAAACACAGAGATATTAGATAGTAACATGAAAGAAGTCACTTTCTTCTGCATTTTGTTTCCTGCTCTGAAAGAGGATGATACTATTGATCATCCTTGTGCCAGGAACAATGAGGAAACATTTCATTAGCATCTGAATGCCGGGGTTCTTGTTCCAGAATCAAGAAGGGTTCAGGAATCTGGAGAAGGGGCTGTGCGTAGATGACATAGGAATCCAGAGACTAATAAAGAATTTGGAGACGAAATATAATTTTGAAAGGTATTGGGGGGGTCAGAGGAGCTTAGCTAAAGGAGCTAAGATCCAAGATCTTAAGTCTGAGGTCTTAGGTTCTCTCTGTCCCCAGGACCCCATGCTTTTTATTAACACAGTTTGTCCTGAGGCGAGGCAGAGATATACACTTCAAAGGTTCAGGGTTTGGTACAGAGTCCATTGTCAGAATGGGGGAATTAGCCTACGGCTGTTCAGGTGTTTGGCCAGTAGGAGGCAATAACATGTAGATTAAGATGCCTTTTAGCTGTCTGGCAGCCATCAATTTAATGTATCCTACTCAAGTTTGGGGAAATGCCTTTAGCCATTCCCAACAGGTGACTACATGTGTGACTCAACCCTGTTGAGTACCCAAGTTTCATAAACCTTTTGATGAAACTCTTGAAATTATGATATGCTGGAATTGGTCTCCAGCATCTGAAATCTTTGGAGCATGTAGTGGACAATGTAATATACTTCCCAGTTTCCCTTGAATGATGGACTTCTTTGCCCAGCTGCTGAGAGTGCTGTTGATGGCAACTCTCCCCTATTATAAGGTTGTGGAAATGGTACATCTGGGATTGGGCACATGCAGGGTTGTGGGCACAAGGAAGTAGCACAAGCAGAAAACCCAGACTGTGGGAGCCCCATGTCATTTGCTATTGATGCCCAGTGCCTCTCCCTCCACTCACTCCTATAGCCACATTTGGGGTCCCACTTAACCGCAAAGCAAGTGAGGCAGTGGGTGCACGGCCATGAGAGCGAGTGATTGTATTCCATCTCATACCCCCAGAAGCTGTTGCTCTGAGTGATCAGACAACTTGCTGAAGGCACAGCTGAGACTCCAGGTTGGTGCCCCACTACCCTAATCGTTTAGGATGCAGTACTTGCTCTAAATCAATGATTGTTATGTGGTGCCTGACGTGGGTGTGTCCTCAGTAGGTATTATTTGGGAGTTGGGGAACCATCACTTTCTATTACCCTTTTGGAGAACATATACTTCTTTTCCCTGAACCTCTTGAGCGCTGTGGGTTTAGGAGTTTTGGTTCCCAGCAGGGGAATATTTCCAGCAAGGAGCACAGTGAGCATCCCACCCACTAAACTTAAAGCTGCACTGCTACCCGGCACTTCAGGATCCTCAGGGTGTGGGACCTACAAGCAAGAAGAGGAGTTAGTGTCATGGCAGAGATGATTGACCAGGATCATCAGGGAGAGGGTCAGCTGCTGGTACACAATGGGACAGGAAGGAATGTGGCACTCGGGTGATTGACATGGGCATCCCTTGCCTAATTTTGGTGGTAAATGGGTATATGTTTCATGGCCAAGGAGCATGACCACTGTGGGCTCAGATAACTCAGGGCTGAGGGTGGAGGTCATGCCAGCAGGTCAACCCCCCAGGCAGCAGAAGTGCTAGCTGAGTGTGAGCGGTATCTGAGAGAACAGAAGAGGAAGGAGGTCGTATCAGTGTGGCCTTGCGACCAGCTAAGGGAGCTATAGTTGGTTCTATTAACTTTCCATGTTTAAGTTTTTTTCTGGGAAACAGTTCCATCAGACTTATGGAGGAGCTGCTCTTGGAACTGCTATTTTTCCTCACACTCCACCACCACCTCCTAGTCCAAGTAATTAATGTCTTTTATCCGAAACAGTCTCAACTTTGACTCCTGGGTCCTATGTAATCCACCACAGAGCAGCTGAAATAAATTTTTGACAATGGAAATCAATCATATTATTTCTCTACTGAAATGCTCCAAATGTTTCCTTTTGTCCTAATAAACTTCAAGGTCATAGCCCCAGGCTATACAGACCCTATCTTCTAACACTCTCCCTCTTGCTTTCTCTGGCCGGCGGGCCATGTTGGATTCACTCTTTCTTGAGCATGACAAACTTCTTCCCACATCCGGACCTTGCTGCACCTTGTTCTCTTTACTTAGAACACACTTTCTCCTGATGTTCACATGGCTGGTGGCTTCACTTCCTTCAGGTCCCTGGGCAGATGTCACTTCCTCAGAGAGGCCTTTCCAGCCTCTAAATCAGGGGTCCTCAAACTTTTTAAACAGGGGGCCAGTTCACTGTCCCTCAGACCGTTGGAGGGCCGGACTATAGTTTAAAAAAAAACAACTATGAACAAATTCCTATGCACACTGCACATATCTTATTTTGAAGTAAAAAAACAAAACGGGAACAAATACAATATTTGTATTTGTATGTGGCCCGCAGGCCATAGTTTGAGGACCCCTACTCTAAAACATCCCATCAGAAACTAATTGCTTAATCTGTTTATTTTTTTCAATATACAAGAAACAGCCCACATGTAACAATATCTCATGAGACAGTGACGTAAGTATTAACTTCTATTTAGGTATTTTTTGCTACTTAGGTATTATTGTCAGAATCCTCACTCACTGTAAGCTCCATGAGGGTGAGTCCTTTCTTCTCTTTATCTTTACATCTCTAGCACTTAGAATACAGCTTGGCATGTGTTAAGTGCTCAGTAATTATTTATTGAATTAATGAATGATGCAGACATGTATTAAATATTGACCAGCCGATGTCTTCAGTGAATCTGTTGCCTTCTTTTGCAGTGGATTGAGTTTCTTTTTCTATCTAAGAATAAATAAAAAATAGGGACCATTCTTAAAGACAGTGCGAATGAAAGATCATTATACTCATCATGTTTTTTAAAAAATGGTGCTTTTTTACATGGCCAGGATATACAGTCTATTGTTCTGAAGAAAATTTCTGCTGTCAAGCTCACTTTGGTGAGAGTGTTTGGTATGCCTGGCCCAGATTTTAATTATAAACTTCCAGATGAGTCATTCTTTGGTAACATTTATTTTACCCGTTTCCACCACTTCCTCAGGGGAGGTTAATCTACATTCTGATAATACCAAGAAGGGCAGAACTTGAGTTTTGTTCTTATTATTAACAAATTTCAATGAGTTCTTTTGGAGATATTCTTTTGTTTGAAACACATTAATTGTGACTTTTAAAATCGAAGTCAGCCTTTAATGCATAATTCAGGGTACTGACGTTACTGTTCTCTCTCAATGGTGCAGACAAAGCACTTTGTAAAGTAAACCCTGGCCTATTGTTACAGCAAAGTTCATGAGCATTCAAGCCTAATACTTCAAGATAATCTTTTAACCAACTACCCACATGGTCCTGCCATTTGTAGGCAGGGGAAATTATTGATTGACATTTTATTTAAACATAAGGATTTGATGAAATGTCCAGCTAATAAACCTGAGATTTCTTTTATTTTTGTTTCGTAAGAAGTCTACTTTATATTCAATTTAGATATTAAATGAAATTTCTCAGGAACATTCAGAATTAGAGAAAATTAGAAATTGGCCTGCAGATCCCTTGGTCAGAGATTTTGGGGCATGATGGGTGAGATGAGGTAGTACTATCTCTAGGGAACTAACTGACCAAGGCCCGATCACAGGGTGACTTCTCTGCTTTCTCCCTCCTTCAAAAGCAAGATCCTCTCTCAGACACAGTAGGTTTGTCTTTGCCTCAAGATAGCCTACAGAGAGCAGCATAACTTCACCTACTTTGGTAGGCAGAATAGTAGCCCACAAAGATGTCCATGTCCTAGTACCCTGGACCTGTGAACATGTTAACTGATGCGGTAAAAGGTACTTTGCAGGTGTGATTAAGTTAAGAAACTTGAGTTGGGGAAGTTAACCTTGATGTTCCAAGTAGGCTGAGTGTAATCATCCTGATAAGAAGGCTACAGGAGTCAGAGTCAGAAGAGGGGGCAATGCGACAACAGGAGCAGAGGTTGGAGTGATGTGGCCATCTAATTAGCATATGCAATGCTAATTCAGAGGCCTTTATAAACAGAACTAAGGGATGCCTGCAGCCTCTGGAAGCTGGACAAGGCAAGGAATAGATTTTCCTCTGAAGCTCCCTGAAGTAACCAGCCATGCAGACACTGTGATTTCAGCCCCACAAGACTCATTTTGGACCTTGGACCTCCAGAGCTGTAAGAGAACAGATCTGTGTTGTTTTAAAACCGCTGTGTTTGTGGCAATTTGTTACAGCAGCAATAGAAAACTGCTATACCTACATGAACTTGACCAAAGCTAGGGTGAAACGTGTTTTACAGTCAGCTAAAAACTGCTCTGCTGTGAGGGTTGCCAGGTAAAGCCCCCATGTTGTAGCGACAATGTCAGGTTTACAAGTAGGGATGATGTTAATTTATGGGTTCAATAGCAGAGTTATTGAGTACTTAGCTTGCTTCAGGAAGCACGAAGCAAGGTATGGGTTTACTGCAGCCATGTAAGGGCAGGGAGCCCTACTTGTTAAATATTTGCCCGTAGTCCATCCTCTAGGTTTTGGCATAAAAAGAAGTTCTTCAGGTTGGGGGGCTGGGAAGAGATAAATCAAATAATTTGTATACTTACATGTTTAGCCCATGGACATGGGCAATAGGGTAGTGAAGACATGCAGGGTGGGGGGGGGGTAGGGTCTAGGAGGATGGGAGTGAAGGGAGGGAAAAGGGGGAGATACCTGTAATACTATCAACAATAAAAAGTTTACTTTAAAAGAAGAAGTCCTTCAGGCTGCGGTTTGAGGCAAAGCCATGCCAGCGAATAGAGATCCACTTGCACATGTGAGTTTAGTTTAAGCCCAAGCATACTCTTTATCCTCATTCTTTTCTTTTATCTGTTAAAACCTACTCTGAATCCAGAACAGTGGTTCTTGAGAAAAAGGCAGAATCTTAAGGAAGGCATACCAGAATCTCAAGAAGTATGCGTATAATTTGAGTAAGGCAAATTTAAAATTTCCATTACTTTAATTTTTGTTATTTCATACTTTTGGAATTTTCCAGTGAAATTAAATGAGAACATAAGATTTAAAGTTGAGAAACACTGATTAGAGTCACTGAGACTTGTCAACTTTTCCTGGGAAATTTCTCTCATATTTTATTCTTCCTCTTTGCTATTACCGTGACAGCTTCCTATTGCATTATATTTAGTTCGTGGGCTATGCCATTCATTCCTCCATGATTAGGATCATGCCATAGTTATGCATGTACTCCACAACTAGTACTATGCTTACTTTAGCATATGTTCAATACATGCTTATGAATCTGGATTCCTGTTATGAGATTTTTAAGATCCTTTGCCTAATATTTTATATTTACCAAAGTAGTTTTCACAATGCTAATGTCAGCAGACATTCAGTACTTCTGATCAACTACGTAAATATTTGGCTAAATTATTGTTACACCCTTCTATCCTGTGTCAATAGATTATTTGACTGATCTTCATTGATTATTCTTATTACTTTTTTCTGCAATGCTAAGTCAGAGGTCTTTATAAATAATTCGATTACATGTTTACAAAATTAATGTCTTATCTTACTGGCAGGCTAGTTAAGGCTCTTTTGTATTTTGTGCTTTATAAACCATTAAATTAATGTGAAAGTACTTATTTCCTTGATTTTTGACTTCTTTGCTCTTTATTTTTTTCGGCCACTTCATCCAAGTGGTAATTGTCCTTTGTAGATGTTCTTGATTTATAAATGACTCT
>NW_006296222.1:3214842-3220747 GCF_000327345.1 Myotis davidii
ATTTATATCTTACTTAATTTTTAAGTTATTGTTATTTTGAAACCTTGACTCTTCCAGAAGACATATCACTTACAATCTTATTAATATCTGTTATAAAATATTATACTGATGAGAAAATTGCAATGTAACTCATCTTGGAACAGTAATTTCCTTTGAATTGCTAATGGGATCAACTACCCACACCCTCAATGCTCCAGTTCAGATAGGGTAGGAGCCAGAAAGAGCTCTTTATCTCCTCCTCTGTATCCAAATAAGTGGAAATTAAACAACATGTTCCTAAACACCCAATAGGCCCAAGAAGAAATCAAGAGGAAAATTAAAAAATATCTTGAAATAAATGAAAATGAAAATACAGTAAATCAAATTTATGGGATATATCAAAGGCATTATTAAGAGGGAAATTTATAACAATAAATTCCTACATTAAAAAGGAAGAAAAATCTCAAATAACCTCAAGAAACTAAAGAAAGAACAAACTAAACCTAAAGTTAGCGTACAGAAAAAAATAACAAAGATAAGAGCAGAAATAAAACAGAGATTAAGAAAACAATAGAAAAAAATCAACAAAACTAAGATTTAGTTTATTGAAAGATTTAAAAAATTGACAAACCTTCAGATAGACTAAGAAAGAAGACAAATTAATAGAATCAGAATTGGAACAGGAGACATTATAATAATGTTACAGAAATAAAAAAGGGTCATAAGAGACTACAATTATAGGCCAATAAATTGGATAATTTAGAAAATACAGACAAATTTATAAATACATACAACTTACCAAGAGTGAATTGTGAAAAAATAGAAACTCTGAACAGACCAATAATGAATAAGGAGGTTGAGTCAGTAATCAAAAACCTCTCAACAAAGAAAAGCCCAGGACCGAATGGTTTAACTAGTGAATTCTACCATCCATTTAAGGAATCATTAATGCCAATTCTCAAATTCTTCAAAAAATTGAAGAGGAGGGGACATTTCCAAACTCATTTTTTGAATCCAGCATTACCAGTCCAGACAGAGACACAACAAGAAAGTTGCAGGACACTATTCCTGATGAATATAGATGAAAAAGTTCTTAACAAAATATGAGCAAACCAATTCAACAGCACATACACCATGACAAAGTGGGATCCATTCCTTGGATGCAAAAATTGTTCAACACATACAATCAATATATGTGACATACTACAAAAGAGAATGGTGGGTAAAACACATTATGTAATCTATCCTATATAATAAAAGGCTAATATGCAAATTGACCAAACAGTGGAATGACAATTGCTATGACACACACTGACCGGATTAAGAGTGACTATGTCATAGCTTATAAACTGCTACATCCCACATGCAGTTAAACAAGGAAGGTGGCTTCTACAGTATTTGAAAAAGAGATCTGTGGCTGCTTAATCCTAATTCATCAGAAAATCTCCAAACTGTCCACATCCTGTTTATTCTACCTGGATGAACACGCATTCCTATATATTGGGAATAGTCTCTTAGATTTAGGTGCATGCAGTGTCTGGATTTATGTTGTTCATTATATTCCATAAATGAGTGAGATCATGTGATATTTATCTTTATCTAACTGACTTATTTCACTTAGCATAATGCTCTCCAGGTCCATCATGCTGTTGCAAATGGTAGGAGTTCCTTCCTTTTTATAACAGCATAGTATTCCATTGTGCAGATGTACCACAGTTTTTTTAGTGTTTATTGTTGAGATTATTACAGATGCCTCTTTCCACCACCCACCCTCCACATAGCTCATCTCCACCCAGTTCCCACCCCACCCCAGGCCCACCCTACTGTCTATGTCCATAGGTAATGCATACATGCATATAAGATCTTTGTCTATTCTCTTCCTGCACACCTCCCACACCTCTAGGAATTGTCAGTCTGTTCTATTTCCATGCCCCTGTTCTATTACCTTCACCAGTTTATTCTGTTCATCAGATTTTTTATTCAATTTATTTGATTTTTAGATTCACTTGCTGATAGATATGTATTTGTTGTTACTTTGTTGTTCATAATTTTGTACCACAGTTATTTAATCCATTCATCTGCTGATGGGTACTTAGGCTATTTCCAAATCTTAGCTATTGTAAATTATCTATGAACATAGGGGTGCATATATTCTTTCTAATTAGTGTTTCCTCAGAATGGTAGCTGGCTTCCTCCAGGGTAAAAATTTCAGGAGAAAGAGCATACACTCGAGACAAAATTCACCATATTTGTGTACCTAAGTCTCACTTCATCACTCTGCTATATTCCATTTACTAGAAGTGAGTCAAAAAGTCTAGCAGTCTCCAGAGGAGGGGATTACACAGAGGGAGTTGTTTATCTTCCTTTTGTTAAGTTGTATGAGCTCCCTGTAAATGTTGGAGATTAAACCCTTATCAGTGATAACATTGGCAAATATTTTCTCCCATGCAGTAGGCTTTCTTGTTGTTTTGTTGATGGTTTCTTTTGCTGTGCAGAAGCTTTTTATTTTGTGTAGTCCCATTTGTTTATTTTCTCTTTAGTTTCCATGCCCTAGGAGCAGTATCGGCAAAGATACTGCTTCGGCATATGCCTGAGATTTTGCTGCCTGTGGATTCCTCTAAGATTTTTATGGTTTCCTGTCTTAAGTTTAAGTCCTTTATCCATTTTGAGTTTTGGACAGATACATGCAAAAAAAAGAAACTAGACCACCAACTTATACCATACACAATACTATCCCTTTAAATTTAATGCTGACCGCAATGCTTTGTAATTTTCCTTTCAAAAACTGGATTTTCCCAGCATGACACCCAGTGCTGGCATCAGTAACAGACACTTAAAAACATTCATGCCAAGGAGTGAACAGGAAATATCGTGGCAAATTCAGTCAAAAGCAAAGCACAAAATTGTCAGAACACATATCGTGTTTCTCAGAATTATCTGTATCATGTTGGAAGTTTTTATACGGAAGTGTGTGTTGACACAAATGATTAAGGCCAGGATTCCTACAATTGACAGGAAAATGACCTATAAATAATGACCTGTGATGGACTTGTCATACAGTCATTAAGTGAAATATTCTAGTACCAGTTTCCTCCCTTTGGTATCCCAGTTTCCGGCTTCTGTGAAGTACCTTTCCTTTGTAAAGATCACTCGTTTTATCTGAGACCATCAAGTTTTCTTTGGGTTTTATCAAATGGTAATTTCATTCTCTCTCTTCGTAGATAACAATATCGAATAGTGTGTCACAAGCCCTTTTGGAGCACATTTTGCTCGCACAGAAATTTCCTCTGGAGAGCTTCTTATTTCTCTTTCTACATAAAAAGCAAAATAAAATATTTGAAATGTTAAAAGTTTAGAAGTTAAGTTTAGGATGAAAGTTGATTTTTAATAATCATTAAGCAACCAGTAGCCAATTATTTTATGTAACACAGACTATATTTTTCTATAAAATTAATAAAGCTTGATATAGCTCATTGGGAAATGGTATTCAGAAATATGCAAACGAATTGAATATTACAATTCAATTTACTATGTATGTAGAGAAATTGTAAATTTCTGGATAAATTATTTTATTAACTAAACAGTCGATCCAAGTTTCTCCAAATAAGGAATAGAACTCTCAAGGTTTACGGAAAAGTAATAGTGGGAACAGTGAGTAAAATTATAGTTCCTTTTTAGTTCTTAGGGGCGACAGCAAGGTTCTCCACTTTATTTCCTCTCAAGCCAAAAAGGGACCAGTGGTCTCCTTTTCTTCCTTCCTCCTTTCCTTTCTCTTTCCTTTCCTTTCTTCCTTCCTTTCTTTCATGTTGGTGGTTGGGGGATCACCCTGGAAAAGCAGTATGTGTCTCTCTCTACAATATTTACCTCTTGAACCGCTGTCATTAGGGCTGCATAAAAACCTTTCTAGAGCACCTCTTTGAATTCTACTCTTTCTCTGCTTGAAATCATCAATGGGTGTCCCTTAACAAAGAATCGAGAATGACTTAGTCAGGTAAGCAGCACTAAACACCTTATGAACCTACCCTTCAAATTTGTTTTCCAGCATTATCACCTAAAATGGAACTAATTCCAGCTAAACTCTACGACCTACGATTGCTTGAATGAACACACCTCTTTTAAAAAATGTTCTCCTATTTATGCCGTGCAATGTGGGATGTCCCTATCAAAATTCTGCCGCCATCCATAGCCCAAATTGAGAGCTGCCTTTTCCATAAAGCTCTTCTCGCTCAGTCAGGAGAGATCATCCAGTGCCTAGAACATCTTTAGAAATATGGTCATATTGTTCTTGAGGCACTTAACACATTTGCTTTGAACTATACTTCTTTTATTTCTCTTCATATACTTTATGTTCACTGAGAACTAGAAATACTAACCTCTGATTCACCCATGTTATTTAGAAATATACTTGCTACAGCTTTTGTTATAGATAATCTCATGAACTAATTGTAAAAACACTAGTTAAGACAGAACTTAACATTGTTTGGCCCAACTTCTCACTCAGTAAAGGAGAAGCAAGGGGAGAGTTGGTCTGATTTTTGAATAGTCACAATAAAAATAAAAATCTTTGCAGCTTTAGGGTAAACAAAGATTTCTCAGGAAAAAAGCATGAACCATACAGAAAAAAATTTTAATTGGGATTAATTAAAAGTAAAAACATCTGCTCTAAAAAAGGCATTACTAAGAAACTGAAACCACTGAAAGAAATATTCACAACACATATATCTGAGAAAGGACTTCAACCCAGAATACAGTGTGAACTCTCACAATTCAGCAATAGAAAGACCACAAAAGGGGGGGTGGATATACTTGAACAAACACCTCACAAAAAAAGACATACAAATGGCTAAAGATCTCAAAACCAGATGTTGAACTTTATTAGTCATTAGGAAAATTCAAATTGAAATCACCATAAAAGACTACTACACACCCATTAGACTAACTAAAATTATTTAAAAATAAAACAGAACCCTGACAATACCATCTGTATTGAATAAGTGTAACAATTGAAACTCTCATATGCTGTTAGTGGAGGTGTAAAGTGGTACTCCACTTTGGAAAACAGTTTGGCAATTTCTTATATACACTTTTTGTATGGACTCATTGGTTTTACTGCTATGTATTTGCTTGAGAAAAAATGAAAATATGTACTCACAACGACTTTTACATGAGTGTTTCAAGCAAATTTACTCATAATAGCCCCAATACAAAAACAGTGCAAATCCCCATAAACAGGTGAAGAATTGAACCAATTGTGAAACATTCATACAATGAAATACTACTCAACAGTAAAAAGAAACCCCCAACCGATAAAAAAAAGCTGGATAATCCCCAAATCATCAACCTGATTGTAAGAAGCCAGACAGAAAAGAATAGTTTTTGTATGATTCCATTTTCTAGTGGCAGAAGTGGTTGCTGTACTAATAGTAAAAAAAAGAATTAGCTGTGAAGGGGGTCGAAGAAACTTCTTGGAGTGATGAGAATGCCCTATATCCTCATTGTGAACTCTTAAGACTTACTTCAGTGTAAAAGAATTAGCTGTGAAGGGGGTCGAAGAAACTTCTTGGAGTGATGAGAATGCCCTATATCCTCATTGTGAACTCTTAAGACTTACTTCAGTGTAAAAGAAAAAGAGCACATTTGCCTCTACAAAGGGTAGATGCTCTCCTCTTGGAAGTCTTATTTATTATATATTAACTAGAGGCCTGGTGCACAAAAATTTGTGCACTCGGAGGGGTCCTTCAGCCTGGCCTATGCCCTCTTGCAGTCTGGGATCCCTCGGGGGATGACCACCTGCTGGCTTAGGCCTGCTCCCTGGGGGATTGGGCCCAAACAGGCAGTCAGACATCCCTCTGGCAGCCTGGCAGCCTTCGGGGGATGTCCACTTGCCAGCAGGGAGCAGGCCTAAGCTGCAGTTGGACATCCTTAG
>NW_006296222.1:3220860-3233112 GCF_000327345.1 Myotis davidii
GCCTCTCCTTTTTTTCTTTTCTTTTTTTTAATTCTGGGATTTATTTACCTTCTATAATTAAAACTTTGTAGCCTTGAGAGGAGCTCAGAGCCAGCTAGGGCAGGTGGGAGGGAAGCTTGGCTTCCTCCACCGCCAGGGCAACCCACTCCTGCTTGCTCCAGCTCCATGGCCACGGCCTGCTGAAAGCAGGTATCAGGGGTTTATTTACCTTCTATAATTGAAACTTTGTTGCTTTTGAGTGGCACTTAGAGCCAGCAGCAGGCTGGCTTCCTCCATCACTGGAGCAAGCAAGCCTTCTGCTCGCTCCAGCTCCGTGGCTGCCAGCAGCCATCTTGGTTGGGTTAATTTGCATATAGTCGCTCTGATTGGCTGGTGGGCATGGCTTAAAGCATAGCGAAAGTACAGTCAATTTGCATGTTTGTCTATTATTAGGTAAGATAAGTTAATTATGAAATATGGCTCATTCTTTCAAGTTAACTTTAAATATATTGAATTTGGGAAACTTGACTATATAACTTAGAATAACTTTGGCATTATTGCAACAGTGCTCAATATGAAAGAGAAGTGGACAGTTTTAGAGCTCATTTTCCAAAACTCTTAGGTCAGACATGTTTCAGTGTTCAGAACTGTTTGGACTTTAGAATAGCAATGTGGTGTGCATACCACATATTACATACCAACTGCAGCTTTCCTTAATGAAAATATTAACATTTCTATAGTGAAACACATGAGAATGTATACAAAGTAAGATACAGACTATATATAGCCTTATGTCATTTCAGGCCATGTTTTTAAGCCAGATGAGATCTAGTAGGGCACTTAGCCAGGAATTCCAGTTTCTAAATGTTTTTGGATTTTCAAATTGCAGGTTGGTTACTATAGACCTGCAGTTAAATTTACCAATAATTATTGAAATGACTCAACAAAGTACATGCCTGCTGTTTCAAAGTTATAGTTGTGATGAACTGATACTTTTGCCAAGTGTGGGCATCTTAGCCAACATTAAAGACATGCCACTGTTCTTTCAGTGAGGAAATATAATCCCAGCCAAAGATAATGTTTCTGGATTTAGTGGACTTACTATGGGGATGAAGCCCACTATTTTATTTTACCTGAATGAAACGTCCTTCTACCTATTTATTTTCTTTTTTAAAAAATTATCTTTATTGTTGAAAGTATTACAGATGCCCCCTTAGTGTTTTTTTCCCCATTGACCCTCCCACCCTGCACCCGCCCCTCCCAAGTCTTCACCACACTATTGTCTTTGTCCAAAGGCTATGCATATGCATACAAATTTCCCCCGTTAATCACTCCCTCCCCACTCCGACCCTTGCCTTCTCTCTGAAATTTGTCATTCTGTTCTATGCTTCTGTGTCTCTAGATCTATTTTGTTCTTCAGTTTATTTTGTTCATTAGATTCTACATATGAGTGAGATAAGGTGATATTTATCTTTCTCTGACTGGCTTATTTTGCTCAATATAATACTCTCCAGGTCTATCCATGCTGTCTCAAAGGGTAAGAGTTTCTTCTTTTTATAGCCACGCAGTATTCCATTGTGTAGATGTACCGCAGCTTTTTTACCCACTCATCTACTGATGGGCACTTGGGCTGTTTCCAAATCTTAGCTATGGGAGATTACATTACTATGAACTTAGGGGTGCATATATTCTTTCTGATGATATATTCCTAGAAGTGTGGTCACTGGGTCAAATGGGAGTTCCATTTTTAATTTTTTTGAGGAAACGCCATACTGTTTTCCACAGTGGCTGCACCAGTCTGCATTCTCACCAGCAGTGTACTAGGGTTCCCTTTTCTACATCCTCACCACTACTGGTTGTTGATTTGTTGATGATAGCCCCTCTGATAAGTGTGAGGTGATACTCATTATTGTTTTAATTTGCATATCTCAGATGATTTGTGACTTTGCGCATTTTTTCATATGTCTTGGCTTTCTGTATGTCCAGTTTGGAGAAATCAGGTCCTTTGCCTAATTTTTAAATTGGATTGTTTGTCTTCCTTTTGTTAAGTTGCATGAGTTCCTTATAAATTTTGGAAATCAACCCCTTATTGGATGTATCATTGGCAAATATGTTCTCCTATGAAGTGGGCTCTCTTCACTTTGTGGATGGTTTCTTTTGCTGTGCAGAAGCTTTCACAACTTACATTTAGGTCTTTTATTTATTTTGGGTTTATTCTTGTGGATGGTGTAAGTTGGTGGTCTGGTTTCATTTTTCTGCATGTTTCTGTCCAATTTTCGCAATACCATTTATTGAAGAGACTGTCTTTACTCCATTGTATGCTCTTGCTTCCGATGTCAAATATTAATTGAATTGAGCATAATGGCTTGAGTCGATTTCTGGGTTCTCTGTTCTGTCCCATTGGTCTAAATGCCTGCTCTTGTGCTAGTACCAGGCTGCTTTGAGCACAGTGGCTTTGTAGTATAACTTGATATGTGAAATATACCATTGGTATTTTGATAGGGATTGCATTGAATCTATAGATTGCTTTGGGTAGTATGGACATTTTAATGATGTTGATTTTACCAATCCATGAACATGCTATAGTCTTCCACTTGTTTATATCTTTCTGTATCTCTTTTTTCAATGTCCCATAGTTTTCTGAGTTCAGGTCTTTCACCCCCTTGTTTAAGTTTATTCCTAACTATCTTATTTTTTGTTGGTGCAGTGGTAAATGGTTTTTTTTTTTTTTTTAGTTTCTCTTTCTGCGATTTCATTATTGGTGTATAACAATACCATCGATACCATTGAATTTTGGGTGTTGTTTTTTTTACCCTGTTACATTGCCAAATTCATTAATTAAATCTAATAATTTTTTTGTGAAATCTTTAGGGTTTTCTATGTACAATATCATGTCGTCTGGGAATAATGAGAGCTTTACTTCCTCCTTTCCAATTTGGATGCCTTTTATATTTTCTTCTTGTCTGATTGTTGTGGCTAGGACTTCCAGTACTATGTTGAATAAGAGTGGTAAAAGTGGACATCCCTGTCTTGTTTCTGTTCTTTGGGGAAATGGTTTTAGTTTTGTCCATTGAGTATGATGTTGGCTTTTGGTTTGTCATATATGGCCTTTATTATGTCGAGTTATGATCCCTCTATTCCCACTTGGCTAAGAGTTTTTATAAAAAAAAAAGAAAAGGATGTGGATTGCCCAGCTGGTGTGGTTCAGTGGTTGAGTGTCAACCTTTGAACCAGGAGGTCATGGTTCAAATTCAGATCAGGGCACATGCCCGGGTTGCGGGTTTGATATCCAGTGTGGGGCATGTAGGAGACAGCTGATCAATGATTCTCTCTCATCATTGATGTTTCTCTCCTCTCTCTCCCTTTCTTTCTCTGAAATCAATAAAAAATATATTTTTAAAAAGGGTGTGAGATTTTGTTGAATGCTTTTTCTGCATCAATGGAAATGATCATGTGATTTTTGTCTTCCAATTTGTTTATATGATGTATCACATTGATTTATTTTCATTTAAAAATTTGTGCTCATATTACAAAACTCCAAGAAGTGAAGAATCTCTCTGCAGGAAGTACAGTTTTCCCACTAAAATGAACAAAACTCAACATGGAATTGAAAAATGAAATATTTAATTTTTATTCCAATCATCACTTAGCTCTCATTCAAAGGGGCCTGATTTCCTCTATGTCCTGGTCAGTGCCTGTGTGTGTGTGTGTGTGTGTGTGTGTGTGTGTGTGTATTTGCATTTGCCTTTATTCCAAAGGACACACTGGTAAATATGGGATGGCATGGAGTTAATGTGTTACAGTACAAAGAGCATAGAGATGGGAGTTAGCCAACCTGGTCTTACTTACATTCTCAGTCCTCTCTTAAAAGCCTTGTGGCTGAAAACTGTTTAGGTTCTCTGAACCTCAGTTTTCAGAGCCGTAAATAAAACTTTTCCAGATTGATTTTCAGATAACACAAGATACTGTCAATCATCCAACACAGGGGAGGCACTTGATAAGTGGTAATTATACTGTTTATTGCAGTATTGTTAAAGCCCTAACAGAGAAATCTATGAGTGATTGAAAAGGGAAGTTTGTGCTTGAGATCAGCTTAAAACCTCATCTTATAAAAATGTTGTTCTGCTTCTCCCTATTAACCATTAACATTTTCACCACTGGGATTTGGCAAGAGCTATATTTGATAAAATGTTTGATGAAACCATACATCATCTACTCTTTTACAGCTGCCCCTATAAAGTCTTGGGTCAGATATTATAATGAACTAGTATAAAATGCTTCAGAGTGCTAAGAGAACAGGAGAAAAAAATTTTCATTCAATAGGAAAGATGTAAGCTGTAACCAGGGGTCATTAAAAAAACATTCTGGTTGAATTTTGACATAACAAATTTAATTTAACTCCTTTTAGGAAAGTTAGGCCTTATTATTTGATGATACAAATGAGGGCGGGTATTGTATTGACAAGTGTCAGCTATAAACAGTCAGCTAGAGTTCATTAAGACATTTATTCTTGAAATACATTGATTACTTAAGTAACAAATGCAGTTAAGCAATTGATTTATTCCTCTTTTATTTATTATCTCTCTTTTTTTTTTTACTACTTAGTTCTTATGGGAAATCCTATCCAGGTCATCATAACACAATTGAAAACAACTGATAATGAAAAGAATGCTAATTGGTTTCCTCTCTCTCTTATCACTGATCCCTACACAAACTAATGCTTCCACATTCTTCCTCTCGTTTGTATCCAACCTCTCTATATATCTAGACTTGAAAAAATTTTTAAGTAATCATGAACTAACAAAGCTATGCACAGCATTGATAAAGTATATTGAGTAGTAGGCAGTGTAGTTAAGTTGGACTAGAAAGAATGTGTTTAAAGTCCTTGGATCAAATATTTATTGAACAAGCACTAAGCCAAGAGCTAAGGATAAAAAGACAAGACTCAATTTTTGCCTTTTGGGAACCCAGAGTTTAGTAGGGGAGATTTGTAAATAAACAAAGGCAACACAGAGCAATACATGCAATAACAGATTGTAGCCAAAGGCAACACAGAGCAATACATGCAATAACAGATTGTAGCCAAAGTAATAAACATTTAGAGGAACAATAAACAAGCTGGGCCAGCACAGACACGGCCGCTAACCACTCAGAGCAGAACGCGGAGCCTTGTGTTCTGCTCTGAGACTTATGCGGCCGGACCAACATCACCTCAAGTTGAGTGAGCCAAGAGCTATCTATTATTCCCTCAATCCCACCTCCTTCAAAGAGACTGTCAGGACTAACTTTATGAATTCCTTAGGCTTTTAATTCCTGTTTAATTCAGCCAATATCCAAAGTCCCAGAGACCTCTTTAAAAATAGTATAATCTATTGCAAAGAAAATCTATTTTCTACTACATTATGGTGTTTACCTTCCTAGACAACTTTTCTAGTCTCTCCTCCTCCTCCTTTCTTCCACCTCATACAACAGTGCCCCTTACAAGTTGTATTCCACAACGTAACAATTCCTTTACACCTCAACTTCTATTCAGAACATTTCTCTGTCTCTGCCTCAATTGGCCCCTGACTCTATCTTGAGAGCCCAAATTCACTTGTAGGTCTCCAGAAGTAGCTTTTATTTTTCTGTTACCTCAGTACATTAAGCATCAAACAGTAAGGCTAGCAGATTTCAGATATTTGCTCCCCCACTGTCCAATGAGCACTCCCACAGCCGTGAGGCTTGTCTCTCAGTCATATCACTGCTCCCATCCCCTACAGGTGGCACCTACCAAACACTCAGTAGCTCTACCATGTTCATGGAACACCTTGATACCTGAGTCACAGGCTTCCTCTTCATCCCAGATTCCTGCTATTATCCTGTAAGATTTCCAGGTCCATGGCCAACCTATTCAGAACTCTAACCACTTTTTTTTCCAATGCTGTCCTTTATTTCATTCTTACATCCGTTCTTAATACCATTATCTGGACTTGGCCATAACCTGAAGCTAATAAAGTTCAAATTGCTATCTGTCCATAATAAACATATTCTTTCAGCTAATTCTGTGATGACTTTCTTTTACCTTGTCAGTATTTTTAGCCTTTGACCCATCCCCATTCTATTCTGCCCTTACTCTAACCTTAACACTAACCCTAACCACGACCATGACCATAATCATAACCATAACCCTTCTTATCTTGACTTCTGCCCTGATTAGCTTAGATTCTATGATCCATTGTAAACTCAGTCCCTACTGTTTTCTTCATTGCATTCATTTAACAAAAAGTAAATTCTAAAGGAATCCATTTTTTGTGTCTTAGGCAGTGAATGATATGGGAGGAAATAAAATGAACAAAGTAACACTAAATATTTATCTGCCTAGTTCATCTAGGTCCGTGGTCGGCAAATTGTGGCTCGCGAGCCACATGTGGCTCTTTGGCCCCTTGAGTGTGGCTCTTCCACAAAATACCACGTGCGGACGCGCGTACAGTGCGATTGAAACTTCGTGGCCCATGCCAGAAGTCGGTTTTCGGCCTGGGCGAGTCTATTTTGAGGAAGTACTGTTGATATTTGGCTCTGTTGACTAATGAGTTTGCTGATCACTGATTCTAGGTCATTTACAAATCTCTCCTCTCACTGACCTCAGTTATTCACACATTCTATACTTTCCTCAACCTCTATTTACTCTATACCAGACTTAATAACTTTTCAATGCCAGGTGAATTTACTTCCTAAAAGAGAAAAATAGAAGCTATCAGACGGGCACACCCTGAATTCCCAACCACTCAACCTAATTGCATTTGCACCTATGCTATTCTTTTTCCTTCTTCTTCTTCTTTTCTTTTTTTATTTTTAAAGAAGCACCTGGCCCTGTTTAAGGTCAGTCCTTTCACCAATACCCTCTATTCCATCCCCTCTCACCTTTCTATGAAGCATGCACTATTATTCCATTGCTTTTCTACATAATCAGCCTCCTTCAGTTGCAAATGGGTCCTTTCCATAAGCATTTAAAGGGTTCTTTTCATCTTCAACACAAAACCATACCAAGAAAAAACACACACATAAAAATAAAACTTGCTTTGACCCCAGTATTACTTTTGTCATCTTATCTCTTTCTCTCTCCTAATCTTGACAAAGCTGAGAACCCTCACTGAATCTTCTTACTTCCCCACTCTCTCCTCAACATACTCTGATAAAGCCTCATGCGCTACTGCTCCACTAAACCAGCTCTCACTACCATCAGCAGTGACGTCTAGGCCACTAAATCCAAAAACCCATTTCTTGTTCCAGGGCTGACTTTTCTCTGAGTAGTACTGAGTACTTTTGGTTATAAGTTAATATAAGTAAATCATTAAAGCTGAGCTCTGGAGTCAGACAGCCTGGGAGCGATTCCTGGATCTGTCAGTTACTCACTGGATCTGCCAATTACTAACTGGAACTTAAAGTAATTAGTTAAAAAAAATCTGTGCCTCAGTTTCCTTTTCTGTAAAATAGAGATAAAGCCCTAGTTGGTTTGGCTCAGTGGATAGAGCATCTGCCTGCAGACAGAAGGGTCCTGGTTTCATTCCAGTTGAGGACACATGCCCAAGTTGTGGGCTTGATCCCTAGTAGGGGGCGTGCAGGAGGCAGCCAATCCATGGTTCTCTCTCTATTGATGTTTCTATCTCTCCCTCTCCCTTCCTCTTTGAAATCAATAAAAATATATTAAAAAATAAAATAGAGGTAAAAATAGTAATTACTACATAAGAATTTTACAAGCATAAAGTAAATGAATATTTATAAAGTTCTTAGACTATAGCCTGGCACCTAGTAAGTTCCCAATAAATGTTGTTATTATATCAATTGACCCGTGTTCCCTTCTTGAATAAATCTATTGTTTTACTCCTAAACTTCACTCTCCCTTGGTTTTGCTAGAATGGCTATTTATATCTGCCCTAGAGACCATACTAAAGGAAAATGTCATGCTTAGGGATTTAGCAATACCAATTCAAACAAAGATCTTCTCTTGTGATCCTAAAAAATAAACTCATACTTTTGTATACCTGTATTTATTTTTATTTGTATATGGCAATACTGAAATGGCTGAAAATTAAACTCAGCATTTAAGTATCTGTGTTAGTTATAGGATCAAAACATAAGCTGTATTCATGGACTATCCAAGTGCCCTAAGTGAAAATTAAGACATTGATTAGGAAGAGTGGGAATATTTGGGTAGATATAGATAAAGATGAAAATCTTGAATCTACTTTAAGCTTTCTTCTAATGGGATGCTTATTCCTCTTCAGTCCAATCCTTAGCACCCCTATCATGTCTAGACCTATAGAGAGATTTGAGTACATTTCAACAGGAACAAGTGAAAAAATACAACATAGAAAAAAATGGGTTACACTCCAAAGGATTGCAATATTTTTCTAAGTTATATTGGCATAAATCTAGGCAATATATATGATGATGAAATATGACATTAGACCAGGCCAAGTTAATCAAATGAGTGTACTTATTCCTGAATTAGTATGGTAGGTTTAGCAAATGAAAGTGTTCTCTTTGTGCCTCATTTTTTTCTACATGTGTCACGGCTCAATTTTGTTTCGTAATATCTCCTAGATGATATTATCAACACATGGTTTAAATACTGTTTATTTTCCAATGACTCTCAAATATTTATTTCATACCTGTTTTTTCTCTGAGCCCTAGACCTTTCGATTTCAAACAATCCCTTAAAATTTCCATTTGTATATTTGAAATGAGAAATTTCAAACACTATATATCCAAAAATAAAATCATAACTTATCTCCTAAAGATGACTAGATTATCCACCCATTGAAACCTGGAATTGACTCTTGACATATCCTTTATCTCTATTGCCAATCCCAAGTCTTGTATTTTCACCTGCTAAATAGCTTTCTAAATCATTCACTGTTCTTATCTTTATATCTTCTCATTCCTTGAAGATTTCAGCACCTGGTTCACTATTACTCTCTTCAACATTTCAATATCTGTGTACATCATCTGTCAATATCATGGATTCTATAGTCCTTGACAGTCTCTCTTCCAATGATCGTTGTTTGCCCCCTATTTTAGATACTAATTTTTCTTTGTAAATAGTAACATTGTAATTCTTCCAAATTTTCTATTTCAACCATCACATTCTCCAGCAAGCACCTCCTATTTTGTCAGCTAATATTCTTCATTTTCTCTCTTCCTCAATTTCCAACTGTGTGTTGATATCTAGGGTAATCTTTGAAAACACTTCTTGAGCTTCTTCTATTAGTCCCACTACCCATTATACTTCAAGTTACTGAGGTATAAATTTATATTGTGTTAGGTCACTAAAATTTCAGAGTTAATATGTCATAGCAGATAGCATTCCCTTAACAAGTAGGACCACTGCGGAACCATATCTATAAAAAACACAACAGTGCCAATTGGTATCAGTTTTAAATTCATGAACACTAAATTTAATGGTTGCCTAACATGAACACTAAAGTTTCCTACTCTATTTAGTCTCCTATTCTTCTAGGTAATAATTCATACTTTTTCTCTTTCCTTAAAACTCAGACCGGGCCCATCTACAAATCTCGTTATCAATACCTTCACAATTGAACCAGAATTTAACCACTCCTTCACTGTCAGGTCGAAGCTCTCTTCATCTGTTTCAACCAAAATAGTCTCCTAACTAGTCTCTGCTTTCAGACTTTTCCAACACAGCAGCCAGGATGATTCTATTAAAATGCAAGACAAATTATTCCAGATTTCAAAATCCTCCTCTTTTTGGCTCTGTACCAGAGTATAGTACAGCAACAACACTGGATATAGAAAATAGAAAACAACACAGGATATTTCAAACTGAGGGGCCTCTTACATACGTGTTGGTGACTTAAAGAGCCAAAGGGTAACATAGAGATTAATAACTGCGGGCAACTGGACAAGGGAACAAAAGAGAAAAGGTAGGTGACCAGAACCTAGGAGCTTAGAAGGGTGCTGCAGGGCTGGTTCTCTTACTTCTAAAGGAGGAGCCACAGTCAGAATGCTGTTGGTTCCCCTGAGAGTGTGCCCCAGGGCGGTGCTGGAAATGTCATAAAATACTGGAGATTGGATCCCACTGCTGCTTCTGGGCAATGCTGGCAAAGACAGGGAAAACAAGAAGGAAGTCCCTTCCTCTGCCTTATCTCTATGTATCCTGGAGGTAAACTCTAAAAGGAAGCCAGCTGGCAAATGTAAGAGGGAAACGTAATTTGCAAAGTCCCGGCCCAAGTCTCAGCCTCAAAAAGCCACCCATTTTGGCTACTCAGCACTCATAAAAACTCCTCTACACATATTGTAACTTCCAAGCAACAACAATAACAACTCCTGCTTCCACCAGGAGGGTCCAACTTGCTTTTATACAAATGAAATCACTCTCACACTTTTCCTCATGAAGAGGAGACTCAGGGTCCCAACATTTACGATGTACCAGTTCTGGGTGACGTTAAATTTCCTTGTTCACTCACAATCTCACTAAAAATCCTTACACAAAGTAATAGTGGCAAAATGAAGAGAGAGAAAAAAAATTAGTGCTTCCTCTGGGCTCAGATGGACTCACTCATCCGTCTGTGGTCAGCTGCTGGATGGTGTGCTGGTCCTTGGGTTCCCTTGTGTGTCTAGGGTCTTGGCTGTAAAGATTCGTTTTTGTTCCATGTGGTTTTTCATCTTCCAGATGGCAAGGACAGATAGTTGCAGGGTTCCAGAAGAAAACAGAGGATACAAAATCTCTCAAGACCCAGGCTTAGAATTCCCACAGTCTCTTCTGCCATATTCTATTGGCCAAAGCGAGTCACAAGGGCAGACCATTTCAAGATGTGGAAGAAAGGATTCTAATTCTTAAAGGGAGGGACTGTAAACATTGCTGATTTGCAACATACTATATTAACAAGAAAGAAAACATACATAGCTCCTACCCTGCCCCCTCCCCACTGCATTTTCCACCACAACTGGCCAACTGTGAGATGAAATTTTTTTGCCTACTGAATAGGCATCCACTTTGACCAGTGGTCCAAAATAATTTTTTTTGGAATTTCTAGTATTAGTAGCAGCTTAAGTTTAGTACATAGTCACCTATTAAATGTGTGCAAGTGTTTTTCAAGAGGGCTTTGAAAAGTTTTAGAGTACATAATTTTGGCAATATTGAGAGGTCCTTTCTCAACAGTATCCAGCTCCTTTTCCATCACAAAACTCCAGGTCATTGCATTAGCTTAGTGGTGAGAAACTATAAATATTCAAGCCAGATTTCTGCCTATAAGACCCAGAATTTTCCTATTACAGGGGTAGGCAAAAGTAGGTTTACAGTAACTAATAAAGTAGGTTTATAATAATAAATTAAATTATACAAGAATAAACTGTTTTGCATACTTACGACTATAAACCTACTATTGCCCACCCCTGTATAGTGACTAAATAATACTTTAGAAGTCTTCCCATATATTTTACTCCTAGGATATTTCAATCCTAAGAGTCAAATAGCCATTGTCAAAAGTCCTTGCAAAGCAAGATATTCTGATTATCACCACTCCCTTGCTGCCCATTACAGTAATAGTATAAATATTGATCCTTGAAGTTAGTGTTGCTACTTAAGTTCTGCTATCTGTGATCTCATGATAGCCATTAAAATTAGGAATCCATTTTCAATGATAGTGTCTCCTCTTGTTATCTTTAGCCTTCAGAGGTTAGATACCAAGGAGCTTTACAAAGACCGGGGCACATCTCTGGGCCCTCTAAAGTGATGTAGTGAGGTGGTGTGTGTGCAAGTTTCACAAGTCCACTGTTACCTTCCTACAACGCCACGCCTTTTCTTTATATTAGGTTAGGAAATTCTCATCCAGCCTCATTGAAAGAGGGTCACCATCGAATCCCATAAAACAAGGAAACTGTTAAAACAACTTTCGTCTGCTCAACCAACCATATTAAAAATGGAATAAGAACATCTATGCTGTTTACTTTGTCCTATTCAATGTCACATTTTATCTTTCTTGTGCTAACATCCTTATAATGTATTCTCACATATATCACCAAGGTTTATTCCAATATAATTTAGGAAACTATTTTAATTCTTTTGGAGTATAACTGTTCCTTTCTGGGTTGGATTTTTCACCTTCCCTCTTAGAATGTCCTCCATTTTTCTACCTATAGGACGAGATACAATACAAGTGGTAGGTGTGGAAGAGGATAAGCATCCCATTGAAAGGAAGGCTCACACTGTGGAAAATAGTCTGGAGGCCCCTAAAAATTTAAAATGGAACCGCCTTGTGGCCCAGTGAC
>NW_006296222.1:3233150-3241242 GCF_000327345.1 Myotis davidii
GATACAGGGAAGAAACTGATGGTTGCCAGAGAAAAGGGGGTGGGGGAGGCTGGATGATAAAGGAGATGGTATTCAGAGCTACAATTGGTAGTCACACAATAGTTCCTGGGGATGTGAAGTTCAGTACAGATAATCTAGGCAATAATGTAATAACTATGTACAGTGTCAGGTGGGTACTTGAAATATTGTGGGGAAACTCTTTGTAACGTATATGATTATCTAACCATTAATGCTATATACCTGAAACCAATACAGAATAATAAGAATGTAAACTGTAATTGAAAAATAAAATCAAGGCCGAGACCGGTTTGGCTCAGTGGATAGAGCGTCGGCCTGCGGACTGAAAGGTCCCAGGTTCGATTCCGGTCAAGGGCATGTACCTGGGTTACGGGCACATCCCCAGTGGGAGATGTGCAGGAGTCAGCTGATCGATGTTTCTCTCTCATCGATGTTTCTAACTCTCTATCTCTCTCCCTTCCTTTCTGTAAAAAATCAATAAAATGTAAAAAAACAAACAAACAAAAAAAAGAAAAAGAAAATTAAGAAAGAAAGGAAGGCTCAGAATAGAGTTAAGATTTTTAGTTTTATTTGTGTCTATCCAGATATCCCTACTCCTCAATCAATGCCCTAATTTTCACTTAGGGCGTTTGGAAGGTCTGCAAGTACACCTTCCACTGCAATTCTATATCTGACCCAAATACTTTCCTCATAGTTATCATTACCACCATATCGGTCAACTGCAGCAGCCACTTGGTCCCATAAGATATTTATTTCAATAAGCACTTTATCCTAAGCAACTGCAGGTGGTAAGCTAATTAAGTAGCTCACGCCATGGCTATATCAGCATCCCATTTCCTACTCACAAGGATCTTAGCATTAATTACGTTCAAGATCAGGACATATATGAAACAATTCCATAATTCCACCTTTGAGGGTTTCCTTGGATTATTCTTGGTACCTGACCCTGTAAACATCCAGAGAACAGAAACCACATTAAGCATTTTGAACAGAGGGTATTTAAATAAAAAATGGTAACACAGGTGTTTGAAGGTGAAGGACAAAATGAAACATTACAGTAACCCAATATTAATGACTCAGAAGAGAACTCATTCTTGGGTCCTAGGGGTTGGGAGTAGGCAAGGAAATAACCAGGATCTTGAAGATTAAAGGAGGAGTTCCATTGCATTGGTCCTCGGACCTCAGAGAAGGGGTCCCAAATGGCTTCTGCTGGAACCTTTGAGGAGTGCCTCAGGGCTGGTCCTGGAAGTGCTCCAAGAAGGTGAAGGTTGATGCTATCAGCTACTGCTGACCAAAGAGAACAGGAAAAACAAAAGAGTGTGTCTTTTCTCTCATGCTCTGGCTGTCCGACTTCCTTCTGTCACCTTCTATTGGCAAAACTTAAAAAGGAAACCATGTTACTAAATGGAATATATAATTTACAGAGTCCCAGGCCCAGCATCATAGCCAGGAGTCTTGAAGGATGCATTTAGCATCAAGAGAACATAAATAAAGAGCTGACCCAGGCTTCCTATCCCAGCCAGAGTAAATACTAAAGACATACATAGATCTACAGATTCTCCATAACCTGGTGTCTTGTTACCTCCTGATTTCATATCTTTCTCCTCTCCCCCCACTCTTTCTGCTCGTACTCTACAGACTCCCTGTTTGTTGATCACACTGGACCTGTTTTAATCTCACAGCCTTCACACTTACTGTTCACTCCACATCAGATGCCCTCCCTGAAATCTTCATGGCTGGGTCTGTCATTTCTACCCACTCAAAGGCTAGTTTCTCAGGAGGTCTTCCCTGGATGTTCCATCTAAAATTTCAAGTCACAGTGGCATTTCAAATTTCTCTTCCTTTATTTTTTCCCTGTGAACTTACCATGCTATAAAACACTATTCATATTTTTATTAAATATGTTCTATACCTATCTTTGAATATCTTCTCCAGCAGAATTTTAGTGCCAAAGGCATAGACTTTTGAATGTTTTGCTCATGGCTGTATCATCAGTGACTGGCACATGTCTGACATTCAATAAATATTTTTGAATGAATGGATATCCACTAATAGAACCCTAGTCCTAGTCAAGTCTCACTTGTAAACATCCACTAATCTAATTGCTACCTCTTCATCCATTCTTACCTCTGTCAATCCATTTTCAACACTGTCGCTAAAGTGGTGTTTAAAAATTAAGTATATATTAGACTATATTATAAGCAGCTGGAGAATAAGAGTACTGTGTTATTTGCAATTATATTTCTGCTTCATTGCGTCAGTCATGGCCCTATATCTAAAATGGACTTACTTAGGTAAACTTTACTGATTTAGAGGTCCTTTAGTTATTTAGATCATGAAGATTTCTACATATGGCAGCTTTATCAAGTTTTTTTTTTTTTTCACTTGACTTGTGGTTCTAAATCTTTGTGCAGTATCTTATTACCTAGTTTGGCTTTTCACACCACAGAAACCAAATGGACCATTCTTAACCTAGTCTTTGTTGTGTAGACGCAGGATGGGGATATGTCTATCTTATGTAACACAAAAGTTATGGTCTTGAAATGTTGCCTGTGGACCAGCATTTATGTCAAATTCTAGGTTTATATTTCAAAGAAGTTTAAAATATATTGAATATTCATTCCTTTGGCAACTTCCTTGGGAATGAGACATTATAAAAATATCATTTAGGATACAAGCATTCATGTAAAAAATCAGAAGTCCCCTAAGTCACAGAATATGCATGTGGCATTTTATATTTGGTTTAGTTATCTAAAGGTCTAAAGGGAATAGTGTTTAACAAAATTTCTATCAACTCTTCTCTTGTTTCTAAAATACAGTAACATGTTCCTTTTGCATTGCCCAAACTCCGTTTCTGTGCTCTCTGTAAAAGCTGCAAACTTTTTGAAATGAACAGATTGATATAGTCTAAAGGGAGGGGAAGATGTAACAGTCTGGTGAGCAATTCAGCATGCCTGCTTGGCTGTTTCCCTTTATTCTGAACTTCCACATCCTTTTAGCTCTGCTTATGCCAACCTGGTGGCTGGATGCGTGTGCCTTCTCTTAGTGGGCTGCAGGAACCCAGAGGCTAGCTCGTATTCCCTCCCTGTCCCACAGCAGGCTTTTACAGGGTCGGTACTGAAGTTGGTTGGTATAATTTATTTAAAAATTGGACACGGAGATATAAATGAAACAACTGTACTAACATCAATGGCTCTTATGAAACATAAAGTGAACCTTCAGATTTAGTGTAAAGAATGAATGCTCAGATTGATCAATTATGTAAAATTTGGTGTTCTAGGCAATGAACTAGGCTCATATGGCAGCTCTTGTGAGTGAGTGTGTGTGTGTGTTTAATGGTTTTGATAATTCTCAAAACAATGCTGTTTTGTTTTGTGTTACAAAATATAAATGGCTGTCCTGCTTCAAATATGTTTGAATATAAATGCGTGCATGGTCATTTCCTACCTGGAGCTTCTCCCCTGAAGATCTTGGGTCTATGACTTTGCAGGGCTGTCTTTTCCTCTGGTTCATGCTTCTCTCCCTTACTTCCTTTGGAGCGTGTGTTATGCAATGGATTGAAAAGCAAATTGCCTGTTTTGGAAAGGGTGATTTCTTTATGAGGCCATCTTAAGTCTCCAAGGAAAATGCAGAGTCACACACGAAAATGCACAAACAGCTGGAGTACAGGTTGACGTTGGTGAAACCAAACCTTTTCTTTTTTTAATATCGGAAAATGTGAGTGAAGTTACTTTTTATAAAACTTCCCTGCTGTTTTCACAGCACAGCATGTGGCCCTATGAGACTGCATAAGCTGTAGTTTCACACAGACTTTTCTTAATATGAGCCAGCACTGATTGTCTAATCTTTACACAGTACACGTCTGATGAGAAAAAAGAAATTTTTCACATGTCAATGGGAGGGCTGTAAAAACATATAATAAGGGAATTTGTTTGAAATACTGTGCTGCCAAAACAGAGGAATATATGAACATACTGAGTTGTTGTTGTTTTTTATCTCAGAACGGCTTTCACTGGTTTACCGTTAATGTAATTATTTTTTGCTATCATGATTTCACCTTGGCTTCACAGGATCTCTCTGGCTGGATAACAGTAATATTTATATGTTCCTTTCATATTTATTGAGTGCTTACATATATATTATCTTACAAAGCAGGCAATCCTCTTATCCCCATTTCACAAGCGTTTGGTGATTGCTTTCACAGACGTTATCCAAAGATGTTACAGTGAAAGCTAAAAAATCCAAAAGCCTTAGAATATCTGAGTTATTTTTAATAAACTATGAGACACCTGCATAATAAAAGAGATGTATTCGCCGAAACCGGTTTGGCTCAGTGGATAGAGCGTCGGCCTGCGGACTCAAGGGTCCCGGGTTCGATTCCGGTCAAGGGCATGTGCCTGGGTTGCAGGCACATCCCCAGTGGGGGATGTACAGGAGGCAGCTGATCGATGTTTCTCTCTCATCGATGTTTCTAGCTCTCTATCTCTCTCCCTTCCTCTCTGTAAAAAATCAATAAAATATATTTAAAAAAAAAGAGAGATGTATTCAAATGTAATATTGGAAACCAATTACCATAGGAGGAGAAAAAATAATAAATCTAATGAATGTGTTCCCAGGTGATGTCACTCTTTCATCCTTGAAGGGATGTTGTGAAGAATTTTATTTGGCTACTAGTGACAATAGTCTAAGCAAGAGACCTGGAGCTCTTTTTCAGTTAAAGGAATCTGGAGTGAGGAAGCTTGCCATGGTTGAGGGAAGGGTTCTGCATATATCATATAGGACATACACTACATAGCAGGAAGCTATGCTCTTTCTTTTTCGCTCTGCTATGCTCAGCACATGTTTTCCATTTCCAAGGACAAAGGGTGGTTTCTGCAGCTCCAGCCTTCAAATCACCACTTCTGTTGGGAAACAGGAGAAAGAGAAAGAAAGGCCAAAGGTTTTTCCAGAAGTCCCACCCAGTATATCCCACCTGTGTTTCACAGGCCATTCTAGTTACTAGAGGGCCTGGGAAAGGTAGGCTCTTAGCCAGCTCGTCACTGCAGGGACAAAGCTCGAAATTTGTTACTAAAGAAGGAAGGGAGAGTGGATTGGAGCAGAAAATTTGCTGTTTTTGTCACTCATCCATAAAAGAACACAGGCTTTTTCTACTTTTAAAGACAGCACCTGTCTAGTCCTCCAAACTATCAGCCCACATGCAAAAAAATGCCCAACTAACAGATTAAAAGGATCCTTGGTTAATTGAATCCTCTCATTAAAAAGTAATCAGAGAAAACAAATTGACCATAGTAAATAAAGTTGACAGTTAAAAATGGAAAATCATCTACCGTGGTTCAAAAGACTGTATGGTGGCAGTTAAAAAAATGAACTAGAAAATGTGAAATGATTTGTAGTCATTGAGTGCATGGTGATTTACTAAGAAGTCTGATGAAGAGTAGAAAGTTTTAGTTAAATACAATTTTCTCTCTTAAGGAGTTTGCAGCCCTGTTTGTTACTCAATAAAAAGCTGACATTAATTATTTTTAGGAGAAAATAAATAGCTATAATTTCTACATCATTCAATAATTTATTAAAAATCTATGCTATTTCTCTATAGGGGTCACTTTCTGAAAGTATCTTGGGACCATGTTTAAACTATTGTTTAAACTACTGAGTATATTTAAACTATTGTTTTCTGGAATTCTGAGAGCAAGGAGGAATTAAACCATCTTCCAGAGTTTTACTCATTCCTATCATGAGCATGTTTTAAAATTTAAAACCTATTAGATTACTGACATCAAACATTTAGAAAAACATTAATGTGAATTATTGAAAATAACATTAAATCACAATCTCAGAACCTATGTAAAATTTATGTAATAAACATGAAAATGTGCAAGTACATAATAATACAGTGCAAATAAATTACACAAAAACAAGACAGAATTTAATAGAGAATTTTATGGAGAACAAGTTAGGAAAAATGACGTAAATGATTCTTTTTCATTACTTGGGAAAGAATGATCAGCAATATCTTTTAGAAAATAAATATACACACACACACACATATATATATATATGCATAATTAGCCATATGTGAGTATGTATAAAAACATAGAGTATCAAAACACCACATTCTTTAACATGGTAATTCCAAGTCTATCTTAAAGAAATAATTATAGCCTTGACTGGTTTGGTTCAGTGGATAGAGCATCGGCCTGCGGGCTCAAGGGTCCCAGGTTCGATTCTGGTCGGGGGAATGTGCCTTGGTTGTGGGCACATCCCCAGTGCGGGGTGTGCAGGAGGCAGCTGATCGATGTTTCTCTCTCAACGATGTTTCTAGCTCTCTGTGCCTCTCCCTTCCTCTCTGTAAAAAATCAATAAAAAATATATTTTAAAAAAAGAAATAATGCTAAATACTGAAGAAAAAAAGGTTTATGCACAATCTTCATGGCAGCAGTGTTTGAAAGTAAAAATTGGAAATAGCAGTTGTTCAACACAGGATAATAACTAGATAACTAATATGTTCAGTTAATTAGGTAACTGAAAAGGTAAGAAGAGAATGATAAGGTATCACAGAGGTACCAACAGCTAGGAGCAGCTATCACCCCTGGGCCTGGGGCACAAAGAGAAGAGATTGGATTTACTGAACTTAGTGCCTTCTTTTTTTAAAATTTAAAATATTTTTATTGATTTCAGAGAGGAAGAGAGAAGGAGAGAGAGAGAGAAACACCAATGATGAGAGAATCACTGATCGGGTGCCTCCTGCATGCCCCGCGCTGGGGACCAAGACAACAACCCAGGCATGTGCCCTGACTGGGAATGGAACAGTGACCTCCTGGTTGACACTCAACTTCTGAGCAACACTGGCGGGGCCGCTTCTTTTCACTGTTCGTGGTTTTGGGAAGTTAGTTAATTTTAGGAACCTCAGTTTCATAGTCCTAAAAACAGAAACAATGCTTATTTTAAAGTGTTATCATAGGTACGAGTAAGATGACATATGCAGAACACCTTCTACTGTAACATTTGTTCAATAGGTTGCAGTGTTGAAAGCACAATACTCATGTCCAGACCCTTTAATTGTGTGTCTGACATCATTTCCAAGTAGATATAACAATATCTGTTTTGTTTCTGTATAACAATATAAACACAACGGTTTCTGGGTAAGGCGTAAATTCAGTCAACCTAGTTATAAGTGTTTGCTTATATTAACTCATTTCATACTTCCAACAATTGGTGTGGTAGATGCTTTTATTTTTCCAGTTTTACTGATGAGGAAATTAGTACAAAGAAAGTTAAGTGACTAATCCTAGGTTACATAACTAGGAAGTGGCAGAGCTAGGATTTGAATCCAGGTCATTGGCTCCAGTCTTTTCTCTTACCCACTTTTATCCTGTTTCTTTAATAAGAGTACTAATCATATTATTCTTAATGCTAATTCTGGGCATTTGCAGGACTGTCTTGCATGGTTATTAATAAGCACTTTACCCAGTTTAGCCAAAATTCCTAGGGAGAATCATTGGCTTAGAAAAAGCACATCTAATTTGAACACATGAAGAACAAGCAGAGGTGGTGTCTCCTTTCACAAGGGTATCTGGGTGAAGCTTAAATTCAGTTAACCTAATTATTAACCATTATCCCCTATTATGGAAAATTCTGTCATTGGATACAAGAAAATCTTCTGCGAAAGCTTGTCCCTCAGGAAATTTTTAGCACTGGTCTCAGAAGCCCAGTTAAATATGATGAAAACTGTGTGTTGAGTCTTTATTTTTTTTAAGTTATACTTTAAAAAGTTTTGAAGGGAAATAGTTTATAACATTAATGCAGTTGTCTTCGTATGTTAACACAGTGGGTAACTTATTTTCTTTTTAAAAACACCTTTTTTTCTAAATTTTTCTAAATATTAAAGTATTATTCTAAAAAGAATTTTTTTTGTATGAGTTCCCTGTAAATGTTGGATATTAAACCCTTATCAATGATAACATTAACAAAAGAAAGATAAACAACCCATTCAAAAAAGGGCCACCGGACCTAATTAGTTACTTTTTGAAGGAGGACATACGGAAGCCCAGAGACAATATGAAAACATGCTCAA
>NW_006296222.1:3241612-3249051 GCF_000327345.1 Myotis davidii
CAACCAAAGGACTTGTATGCATGCATATAAGCATAACCAATGGACACAGACAACAGGGGGGTTGAGGGCATGAGTGGGGGGGTAGTGAGGGGGCAATGGGGGATAAGCACACATATGTAATATCTTAATAAAGAAAAATAAATAAATGAAATAAATAAAAAGAATTTTTTTCTTAAGTGTGAGAGAAAATTGCTATTAAGCAGTTGTAAAAGGAATTATACATCATTATACTGCTGTGTGTTAAAACTTTGCTACATTTTTCAGACTTTTTCCAATGTAAGGACTCTCATACATTGCATGTGTGTGCAGACATTTTTATAAAGAAAAGAGGATTATTTTGTCTTCATATTCTTTCTTTTCACTTATCAGAATACTGTGAATATCTTCATCTATTAATAAATACACACATATATATAATGCTTTACCATATGTGGGTGGGCAAAAGAGGTTTACAGCTGTTTGTATGGAAAATAACACAGTAATTAATAAATAATAATACAAGAATAAACTGTGTTTTGTGTACTCACAACTGTAAACCTACTTTTGCCCAGGCTTGTATTTATTTGTATTAACTTATTATAATTTTTAACCATTCCTCTATTGTAAATATTTATGTAAATTACATTTTATAACAATAAGAGTCCAAATTTTATACATTTGTTTTAATTGCTTGTTTAATTAGTTCCTCAGTATACATTAAAGAGGGGAAATACTGGGTCAATAGGTATATATCTCAGTCTTTTAGTGCATAGTCACTCATTGTTCTCCAGAATGTGGCTCTAAATAACTCTCTACCCAGCAGTATCTCGAATACCTGTTTTCTTAGAGACACACCATGTTCTTTATCACCTTCCTCAATAAGAAAAGCCCAACAAACCTAAGGGCATTATTTCTTATTTTTTGATAACTCCTGAGCTTCAGGTGCTTTTGTCATTTGTGTTTCTTCTGTAAATTTTCTGTTTTTGTCCTTTGCCCATTGTATTTATTGACTTTTTAATTGATTTATACGAGTTCTTTATCTTATATTACCTTTAATGTTTTTACCAGTCGGTGAGTTAATTGTACAGGTTTCCTATTCACACATGTTTCAAATATTGCATTTTTAAGAAAAGGTAAAGTGCTGTCCTAGGGCGTCCTGGGAAACACAAACGCTGTGCAGAAACAAGAGCACACACACCTCTGAGGCAGAAGAGCATCCCCCAGCCTGGCCCCGGAGGCGCAGGGAAAGCCAGTGCTAAGCTCACAGCAGACTCTCAGGAAGAATTCAGCCGGGGTGAAAACCGTTCCCTCGGCCTCAGGGAAAAAGGTTTCTCCTCACGCAGTTTCTTCATGAGACAGAGCTAGAGCTTGACATCAAACTGGGCAGTGTATCCTTCCCAGTTCCTCTCTGCCTGCTCAGGGTTACTCATCCCTTAGATCTGAGCTCCAGCCCCGCTTCCTCAAGGAAGTTTTCCCTGACCTTGCCCTCGAGGTCAGACCTCCTTTCATGTTCATTAGACGGTGTCCTCCTTTGCAGCCTTTCTCACCGCTGAGATTTAACATTTATTTACCTGATTATTTGATTCATATATATATCTCACTAGAATGCCTATTCCCTGAGGACAGAAACTGTCTAAACGGGTTTTGCAACTCTTCCATCTCTCTACACTTAGCCTGTCACATGCATGAGTGAGATTTGCTAGGTAAAGGGATTGTGGAAAAACATGCATTGTGATTTATCATTAACACCCATAGAGGAGAGTGAGTTTAGCCATTCTCCATGAATACTTTTGACATTTCCATAAAATTATGATTTTTAAGAGCCACTTCAGATGTTATTAAATAGAAAAGTCTAAACTTGTGAGATCATGATTTACTAGCAAACTGTACATTCGTGTGCTCCATGTGAGCAAAACACATTTTTCTCCTTAGAGTTCTAGGTAAACAAGGCCTGTCTAAATAGAATGATTTGTCATTAAATCCTTCATAACATTTTTGTCTTTTAAGATGCTATTTAAATTTTAATTAAAAATTTACATTCAATATTATTTTGTATTAGTTTCAAGTGGACAGCATAGTGCCTAGACCAGTGGTTCTCAACCTTGGCTGCACATTAGACTCACCTGGGAATCTTTTTAAAATCCTGGTTTCTGGGGCTCATCCTCCGGAAATTCTGTTTCTTTGTTACTAATGTGGCCCCACCCCATAACAAAGAAAGAGACTTTCCGGAGCATAAGCCCCAGAAACCAGGATTTTAAAAAGATTCCCAGGTGATTCTAATGTGCAGCCAAGGTTGAGAACCATTGGCCTAGACAGTCATATACTTTACAAAGTGTTCTCCCTGGTAATTCTAGTGCCATATATAGTTATAACAATATTATTGAGCATATTTCCTATGTTGTAGTTCACATCCCCATGACTATTTTGTAACTGCCATCTCTACTCTCATAACTTTTTAAGAGGCTATTGATTAGACCCACAGAGACCTACGGATTAAAGGGAAATACTCCTCTATACCTCTGCAGCTCAGTGTGATGGCCACCAGGCACATGTATGGAAAAGTTGAAAGACAATTAGTCAAAACTGAGATATGCTGTAGGTGTAAATAATGTGTGGAATTTCAAAGGCTTAATATGAAAAACAAGTGAAAAAAATCTGAATAATTTTTGTATATTAAAATGATGTATATTATTTGAAATGATATTTTGGATATACTGGGTTAAATAAAATATGTTATTAAAATTTATTCCACCTTTTCCTTCATACTTTTGATTGGGTCTAGTGGAAAAATTTACAATTAAATATGTAACTCACAATATATTTCCATTGGATGGCACTACTCTTTATTATAACTCAAAGATACAAAACCTTCGCCAAGCTAAAAATCAGCTTTACGCGTATTTACAACCTATTTAAAGGAATTGCAAACTCGGAATTCTGCAAAAGAGATGTTTGCGTGATAAAAATCTAAGTGCTAAAGCTTACTCAATGGAAGTCTTCAAACTTCCATTGAACATTTATTATCTTTTATTTTACCCACAACTTAAAACATTTTACCTATTTACTTTCTAAGGTTAAAGAAATAAAAAGGTAACTCTTACATTAGTAAGCACATGTATATCTGAGGATTCAAACTCATACCCCACATCTTATTTGGCTGACAACCTGGTAAAAAGGAAGGCAATAATAATACTATGAGGAGGAAATAAAACAACAAATACGGTGTGCTTTGCATAGGAGCAAGAGTATTAGAGCCTCTGTAGTCTCGGAGGACCTTCTCATACACTTCAGTCCAGCTATTGATGTTAGAAAAAGTTAAATGATTGACCATAGGGTGTTCTCCACTTAAGAAACCATAGGATGAGTTCTATCCAAAATTATGAGGAAAAAAAAAAACCCCACCACCGAATTTTGGTGATTTTTGTCTATTAAGAACAGCTATTCTGAGATAAATGGGAAAACAGTGACAAGTGGGGAGCGATAGTAGAAGATGAGAAAAATAGGGGTGTGTTCTGGTTCATCAAAATTTTATCATAAAGAAGCTTACTTTAAAAATTAGTCATTTTTATTGTAAAACATAAATTTTAGGACAAATAGAGATTAAACAGAATGTTGTGCAATAATACCTTAATATTGATATCAGTTATTACAACCCACTTGTTTGTATGAAAGTGTTCTGTCCTGCTGCCTCTGTCAAATGCCATCCTCTGTGTGCTTTTAGGACGAGCTTTTAATGGAACCCTTGGATTATTGCACAGTTTGGCCTAAGAGAGTGAATGACCGTCAGGGCCGTTCACTGACTTCAAATCACATGTTATCAGTGAAACCTTCACTGCTGAGTTTCCTTTCATTGTATCTCCAGGCTGACCATTTCCTGTCCACGTCCTTAGAACGGAGAATATACTGAAAACTGGGGTCAGCCACTATGCTGCTAACTCTACACTTCTGGCTTAGGAAGATAAAGCAGTTTTTATTTTGTTTTGTTTCAAAATATTATTTTTTTTCTTTTTTTAAAGCACCAATATTAAATATTTCTGCCATTTGTTTCTTGTTAAAAATCAGCAAGGTCCATTTGAAACAGTATATGGTGTTGTCCAAAGATCCATGCACTGCACAATGAATTAATTTCTTATTGTGCATATTACCCTTCATTCAAGAATTTGCAGGCTCTGTCCAGCACATGGTCTTTGAGACAGCAGAGTTGGGGAACAACTGAAACCTGATTATGACCTTTATAAGATGGGGGCTCCTGAAAAGCCAGTAAGCAATGTATAATGATTAGCTCATGGAAAAGAATTCATCTTTTTAAAAGCCCACAATGTATTCATAAGAACTATAAGGCAATATCTTCTAGATGTCCATAAACTTGTGTTCACAAACTTGTGTTCTTTTAGAATAAATTTCATAGGTCATTTTTCTTATTTCTTCGTCATTTTACTTTTGAAAATATAATTGAGTTATTATGTTGACCATGTTGGAAAAAATAAGCATATCAACATATAAAAAAATGGTAAAACGAAACCCCAAATATCAATGTCAAAATAGGAAGAATTTGTGCCTGTGACCAGAGGACAGTTAGCACAGCTGCTTGGAAGTGTGACAATCACCCTCGCCCTTTGGATTTCTCACATTTTTATTAGGCCAGCTAATGACCAAGGTGTGAAGGATTAGGATTCTGAGCTCTCAGTCATTAGCAGTCTACAACCTGTTTTGATTGGAAATGACAGAAGGAGGTGGAAGCCACTTCTGTAGGGTCTGGGGAATGGGATGGAGGAGTCTTTCTGAAAAGGTTTGTTATTGTGCTCTTGTCATTACTACCATGTAAGTGAGTTCCTTCCCCTTTGGCTTCAGACCCTGTTTCCTGCTCTGTGAGGAGAAAGCTATCTTTATGGGCAATAAAATCAACTGATAGTTGCATGCAGTAAAGCCAAAAAAATCACTTGAATCAAGAGGTAAAATGATCCAATCATGTTATACAGTCATGTAGTGAAGAATGTCCTTAATCAACACCTCCGATGTGATTGTTTGGCAATAAGCAAAATCAGGGCTGGATTCCCACACAGGTAGATTGACATAATTTTGATGGAGACAAGGAAGGGCTCTCCCCTGGAGAGAAGGTCTGGACAGAGGTCTCTGAGCAGGTACAACTCGAGGAAGCAGGAGTCCTATAGGAGAAGAGGGAAGACAAGAAATGAGCGTAAATGGAGGACTGAAGAAAAGATGTCCTGTGTTTTATTTTAGTTCCAATTAAGCTGCTGAGCAGGGGTGAGGCAGAGGAGAAAATGTATCAGTTGCACGGTTGCCTTCAAATTCATTTTTATATTATTATTGTCTTTTTGTTCACTGATTGTTGGTTGGTGGATGTAAGAGATTCAGTCATTCACTCTGTTTCCTCACTGGCCGATGCCAGTTGAATCACCTTTGGCTTCTAAGTGGAAATTTCTGATTCTCTTGCAGTTATCCACACTAGTGTGATTTTTCTTTCATTTTGTAAGTTCCAGGGTCTCTGTTTCTGTCACAGGCGCTCCAGGGACAGATGGCAGAGGAAGACACCACCTGTCGGACAAAAGACACTACCTGGCTGGTGCTCTGAATGCCATGCTGAGAAGCAGTAGCTGTCACCAAGGAAGTAAGTAGCGATTGTTATGTAATTGTACATTGGAGCGTTTGGTTGTATTCAGTTCTGCTGTTAATTATGTACTGCCCTATATTTTTAAACTTGATGTGTATGTATCTGCAAACTGTTAACTCCTTGAGGACAGACAGAGTCATGCTGCTTTTATAGCCTCTAAATAACAAGAAACACAAGAGAATTAAACAAATATTTGATAAATTATATTCAACACGGGACTTAATTGTTTCATGAGGGCAGGGCTGTGACCATTTTATTCACCATTGTAACTTTAATGCTTAACACAGTTCCTGACATAGTTAAATGCGTCATAAATATTTGTTTAATGGATGAATAAATGAACTTTTAAAAATCATGAATTAGATTTCAGCTGAGGTTAAGGTTGCAGTGAAGGGCAAGAAAAGTGAAGTGGAAAAACTTTCTTCCCTTGAATGATATGTACTGCTAATGGTCACCTGAAGACCATGTGGTTTTTTGTTGTTTTTCATTGAATTTATTGGGGTGACATTGGTTCATAAAATTATATAGGTCTCAGGTGTACAATTCTAAAATACATCATCTGAATATTATAATGTGTGTTCACCAGCCCGTCAAGTCTCCTTCCATCACCATTGCGCCCCTGCCCCCAAACCCTTTACCTTCTTCTACCTCCCCCTACCCTCCCGTCTCTCTTGTTATCACCATACTGTTGTTTGTGTCTATGAGGGTTTTCTGTTTTGTTTTGTTTTCATTTAGACCCTTCACTTTTTTCACCCAGCCCTCAGAAGACCATCCTTTCCCAGTTGGTTTCCTCTACCTTATTGGCCTGTGGTCAAAAATAAGGGCAGAGTCAGGGAAAGTTGGATGAGCTCTAACCATGCTTCTAAATCTTTAGAGCCAGGGTATATGCCACCACTGACTACCCCTTTCCCAACTCCCAATTCCCTCGTCAAAGGCTGGACTTGGGCTGAATGCCTGACTTTGTTTTGGTTAAAAGGATCAGCTTATATTTTCTGGTCAAGTAATATTATCCTTTGTGAAATCCAAAGCATATGGTTTTGATCATTTTACACTTTCAACTCAGAAGGGAAAAACTCTTCTGACTCTAACATTTTTTTCACGGCCAGTTAGAGCTCATGTTTACATGAGCACCTAGATTTATACTCAATGCCCACAGGTGTCACCCATAATTTAATAGTTCTACTATTTCAATACATAATCAATTCTATTCTTTTTTTCACATGCACTAGATTAGAAATTACGTACCATGTGTTAGGCTTTTTATATCTCCTGCTTGGCACATGACATGTGTTCATTAGTATTTGTTAGATGAGTGAATGAATGAGTGGCCATCATATTTTGTCTTACTACTATTTCTTTTTCTCCTTGAGAGCAATTGCTATTTTTTTCAGAATATATTTCTTTCTCCCCTGATTCATGTTCATGTCCTGTGCTTTAAGACCTTATGCTGGGAAATCCTAGTTTCCTATGTCGTAAGGTTGACTACCCAGAATATTCATAGCCTTGGTTTGTTACAACAAGTTTCCAGCATTCTGATTCATGATCGCCTCATTAAATCAGAACAAAATATACAGGGGGAACATTTCCATGCACTCTTCAGGATTTTTTTTTTCACCTTTTCCTCTGCCCACCAAGTGGAAACTATACTAAGTAGCTAGAAACTAAAAAAAAAAAAGCAGTTGAATGGGTGTCTCAAACAGACTGTCAAACTACAGCAGGAAGGCCGGGGAGGGTGGGAGGGCAGAAGGGGGGTGGGTAAGAGATGAACTGAAGGACTTGTATGCATGCATATAAGCATAACCAATGGACTCAAGGCACTGGGGGGTTG
>NW_006296222.1:3249228-3254568 GCF_000327345.1 Myotis davidii
AAAAAAAAGCAGTTGAATGGGTATCTCAAATTGCAATTAAATATGAAAAGTAATAAAACAATCTAACCATGATTACCTAATATAATCAGGAATATATTTAAGAATTTATTTAGGAAATAAAAATAATGATGTATTTAAAAAAAGTAAATGCCCTTGGGATGTGACATAAACATGATGACTACAGCTAACACTGCTGTATGATATACATCAGAAAGTTGTTAAGACAGTAGTTCGTAAGAATTTTCATTATAAGGAGAAATTCTTTCTTTTTTTAAATCGATATGAGAGGATGAAAGTTAACTAAACCTAACATGGTAATCATTTCATAATATATGTAAATCAAACCCTTAAGTCATATACCTCAAACATATATATGATGTTATTTCTCAATAAAGTTGGAAAAAAATAAAGATTCTTAACATTTGAGTTTACAACTTAGGTCTCATATCATCATAATTATATTCCATTGTAGGAGGCATAGTATTTAAAATGAATGTGCCCTTTGAAAGTTTGTACTGTCTTCTCAGTAGGCCATTAGATAAGATAGTGTAGGATTTTTCTCCTCACGTTTAGAAGCAATTAGAACCAGTTAGTTGATCTGATCAGCCCTCAAAAGGTTACTATTATGAAAATTTCTGATTCTAATACTATCCATTCTCAGATTTCTAAGATCATTTTATGAAACACTTGGAATACTTTTCTTTTAGAAGCATACTTTTCATTCTAATCTACAAATCTGACATCCTGAAATAGATTTTGAATATACTCCTTTTTGTTTCCCCATTATAACAAAAGATGAAATAATTTATCTTGAAATAACTTTGAGAGCATTTACAAAATTATAACATAGGTAAGACTTGACCATGGTCCCATCCCTTCATCTATCCCATCTGTTTGGTCCCAGCCCTCTAGGCCTATCTTGAGCCAAAGAACGTCACCCTGAGCTGATTGTTAAATAGCCTGGAAAGGTGTTGGCTGGTAACTTAAATTGTATCATCCCTAGTAATATATTTTATACAGGATTTTATAAACAATATCCTTGAAAATCCAGAAGAAATGATTGCCAGTGATACTACATCTTGGGGCAATATTTAAAGTGCGAGGGCAACTCGATCCACTCAGATCCTGTAAACAGATACTTTATTCTTCATCTCTTTAAGAATATTGTCACACAGACTCCGGAATTTGCTTTTTTCACTCAACCCTATATATCTTTCCAATCCATCTTTGTTGTATATCATAGATTTACAGTATTTTGTTGATGCATATACAATAATTTATCCATTCTCCTGCTGATGAACATTGGGATTTCCCAGGTTTTTGATATTGTGAACTTTTGGTGTACATGTAAGGCTTTATCTAAAGTCAGTATGTAGGAGAATTGCTAAGTAGTCCTATATGGACATCTTCAATTTTAGTAGAAACTGTTAATTATTCCTTTTAAATCTGTTGCTAATACATTCTCATCAATATTTAGTAGTATCAAACTTAATTTTCCTCAATCAGAACATAAAATAGAATCTTGTGATACTCTTAATTTGCATTTCCCTTACAATTAATGAGGTTGTATATCCTTTCATTTACCTCTTCACTATTCTTGTTTTCTTTTCAGAGAAACACCTGTAGATATTTTCTTCCTATCACATTATCTGTTTTTTACTGATTTGTAGAAATTCCTTATAAACTCTGCATATTAAATGTTTATTGGTTATCTGTTGCAAATACATTTTTCTAGAGTGTGGCTTGTTTTTTCACTGTATTTATGGTGTCTTCTGATAAATATAAATTCTTAGTCTAGTGTAAGTTATCAGTCTTTACTTTTTTAGTACTTTTTCTGCCCTCTTTAAGAAATTCTTCACTACTCTGAGGAGATTGAATTTTCCAATGATGACGCTTTCCTATTTTTTTTTTTTTTGCCCCCAAAGTGTTAATTCTGTCTTTCACAGTTAAATCCTTTATCTGATAATTATTTTCATATCTGTTGTGAGATTGGGATTCAATTTCATTTTTAAACAACTTTTGTAAGAATTGTTCTTAGGTATGCAATATATTTTGTTTCTACAGGAAGTGATAACAATTTTAAGTACTGATTTTCTTAGTATTTGTTGATGATATACATAGATACAACTGGTATGTCACTGTTGATCATATCACTAGCCAGCTTGTTATATTCGTGTTCTAATAGTATATAAACTTGTGGAGAAGTTTTGTTTTGCTTTGTTGTACAATGTATCATTTGAGAATAATGGCAATTTTGGTTTCTTTCCTTTTAGTTTGTATGATTTTTATTCCTTCTTCTTGTAGTAGTTTGCTGGCTAAGACTTCCAGCACTATGTTTGATGGCACAGTGGGATTATGTGTCCTTAACTTGTTTATGATTTCAAATGGAATTCTCCTTATGTTTTACCATTAACAACAATATTTCTTTTAGCTTTTTGGTGGGAACCTCTTATCAGGTTAAAAAGTTCACTTTTATTTCTAATTTGCTAAGATTTTCTATGCTGACTTTTACCAAATTTTTGTTTTGAATGTATTTAATCTTTAATGTGGGTGGATGACATTTTTAGATTTTTAAATGTTAAACTATTCTTGGATTCCTAGCATAAATTCCACTTGGTCATTTGTGAATTGTGTTTTTTTTTAAATCTATTGCTGTATTCATTCTGGGCCTATTGCATTTTTATTCATGACTGAAACATGCCTATAATTTTCCTCTTGTATAATCCTTGTCTGATTTTGATATCAAGGTTATATTGACTTTAAAGGAGTTGGGAGTATTTCTTCCTCTTCAACTATCTTTAAAAATGTACACAAGACCAAAACAATTGGTGTCTTGAAACTTTTGTACAATTTGTATAATTGTCTTGGCCTAGTGTTTATATGTGCATATTTTAACTACTGACTCAATTACCAGTATAATATAGTTAGGGTATTTCCATTTTTAAAAAATAAATTTACAAGTGCTGTTTTTATCAGAACTTGCTCATTCTGCATGTATTTTCAGTAATATAAAGTTTTTCTTGGCATTTTCTTATTCTTTAATCTCCACTATAACTGTACTCTTGTTGTCTTTTTGATTTCTATGATTGGTTGACTGGTTGTGTTTTCCCACCTTTTTCTTGAACAGTCTTTAGAGGTTTTGTCTTGTGGCTTAGTTGATTCTTTAGGTCAGTTATTTATGTCTTTAAAAAAACACACATACCTTCTAACTTGTACAATCTTTCATTTATCCTGTTGTCTTTTTACATATTGGAAGATTAATCCATTAATTTTTATTTTCCTTTGAAGATATTTACAGGTACAAATGGCTATACTCAAAGCAATTAACAGGTTTTGTTTAACATGCAATATTTGTACAATTGTTCAGCTCTAAGTACCTTACAGTTTCCATTATGGTCTCTTTTTACCCCATACGTTATTTAGAAATGTGTTTTTAGTTTATAAATATATGTAATTATTGTTGTTTTTGATATCGTATCTCAATTGCACAGTCTCCAAAGAACATGGTTTAATAAAATGATTTTTTTAAATGATCCCAGACCTGATTTTGGCTTAAATTATGATTAATGTTTATAAATGCTTTATGTTTGTATTTATTAGATGAAGTATACTCTGTAATTGTTGTATATAGAAATCAAATTTGCTAATTCACTGTTGTTCAGATCTTCTCTGTCATTAGTAATTCTTTTCTGTTTTAACACTCAGTTATTGAGTGAAATGTGTTGAAATTTCTCCCCCTGATGGTGGATTGACAGTTCTTCCCTGTGTTCAATATTTCTTATTTCCTTTATTTAAAGACTAATTTTTTCCCCAGAGGGATCTGAGGTTATATTTGTTAAATCTTCTTGATGAATTTAAACTTTTATCATTATTTAATGATATTTTCTAATCTTTAACAATAATTTTATTTTTAAAGTCAATTTTGTCTGATATGAACCTAGCCACCCCATCTTTTTGGGGGTAGTATTATTTTGGTGTATGTTTGTTGTAGCTAGTATTCATGCTGGTGCAATGTAGTCCCCAATTTCTGGTAATCACTTTCTTGAATAGTCACTTCCCACAATGAATAGGGTTGGCGTGTATAATCGCTAGGATACTGCATAAACAGCAGTGTGTAGCTTCAGGCCCAGGTAACAAAAATCCCCATGGCTTCTTGGATTGTCTACTCTGAGAGATGCCATCTTATGAAGATGCCAAGCCTATGGAGTCCTTCAGCCTCAGTCAGGCCTTGAGATAACTACAGGCCCAGCCTACATCTTGTCTGCAATCTCTTGGTAGCCCCAGAATTTTAATCACGTAGTTAAACCACTTCTGAATTTCTGATCTATAAAAAAATATGCAATAAAACATGTTTGTTTTAAGCCATTAAATTTTGAGATAATTTGTTCTGTAACCGAAAATACATATTGATAAACATAGATAGAAGATGCAATCTGATTGCATCCTTTTACTTTCATCTTCCTGTGTAGTTATATTAGGGGTAAATAACACATAGTTATATTTTAAAATCCAATTCAATAATCTGTCTTTTTATTGGGGACATTATTGGTTTACTATGATTATTGATATAGTTTGATTTATTGCTACCACTCTATTTTTTTGAATTGTCCCACTTTTTATGCTCCTTTTCTTGTTTTTTTTTCTTCCTTATTAATTAATTGGTTGAGTTCTTTCTTATTTCATTTTTCCTCTATGATGTTAGCATTTTTATTATATTACTTTTTTCTTGGTGGCATTATGAAAATTTTTGCCACTCATATTTAACTTATAATGTCCAAAGATACCTGAAGTACTGAAAAATATTATTAAGTTGTAAGAATACAATAACACTGATTATTCCCCCTTCTGACTACATTTTGCCCAGTGTTTTAGAGTTGTCCCTTTAAATAAAACTACAAATAATTGAACACTATTTTTATTATATCATGCAGACACTATTGTTTAGATTAAGCTACATGTCACTATTTTATCACTATTTTTTTTAAATTAAATCTTTATTGTTCAGATTGTTACATTTGTTCCTTTTTTCCCCCCCACAACTCCCCTCCTCCCAGTTCCCACCCCACCCTCCACCCTCCCTCCCCACCCACTGTCCTCATCCATAGGTACACAATTTTTGTCCAGTCCCTTCCCACATCTCCCACACCCCTTTCCTTCCCCAAGAATAGTCAGTCCATTCCCTTTCTATGTCCCTGATTCTATTATAATCACCAGTTCATTCTGTTCATCAGATTATTTATTCACTTGATTCTTAGATTCACTTGTTGATAGATGTGTATTTGTTGTTCTTAATTTGTTTCTTTACCTTTTTCTTCTTCTTCCTCTTCTTAAAAGATCCCT
>NW_006296222.1:3255120-3260822 GCF_000327345.1 Myotis davidii
CCCCCTAGTGGTCTTTGTGCGCAGTCTTGTTGTAGTTAAGCCTTGATTGTTGTAGGTAATACCAGGGGTGATTTGACCTCCAGGCCAACTGGCTGTGAGAATCAGCTGTGTCTGCAGGGGGAGAACTTCTGTCCTCTAGGGAGGTACTAATCTAGCCTTTGCCTGAGGCTATCCGGCAAATGCCTCTGTGCAGGGCTTGGGCAGGGTGGGTCCCTCAGGATCAACAGGGCAGGCGGAGCGAGCAGTTATGGCTGCTCTCAGTCCCGTCCCCAGAGGCTCTGCCTCTCAGAGTCCCAGCAGCCCTGCAAACCTCAGAGAGAAAGCTACTTTCGAGTTCCGACCGAAGCCAGACAGTCCCGCTTCTCCCGTTTGAGTCTGGGTCCCTAGAGACTCGCCCAAAACTGGAGCTCCGAGCCTGAGACTCCCTCTTTTTTACTTACCTGTGAGTGAATGCCAATTGTGGGTATCTCTGAGGCATAATTTGTGAGAACTTGAATGTATTTTATTTAAAGTATATGTAGTTACACTTTAAGAATGAAATCATTCTGTCCATTCCTCTTTATTTCAAAATTTAATTATTAAATGTAGCTTGCCCCTATTTTATTAATCACAGCACACATGAGCATGATTCCATTAATAACTGGGTCAAAGTTAGGGGCTGTGTGTGTGTGTGTCTGTTGTGGGCATATGTGCAAGTATCAGACGTAATTATGTTTAGAAATCCAATGATGAATTTGGCCTCTTTGGTTGACTCTTTTGAACATACTCTTGCATCTCTGACTGCCTCATATGAGTGGGAATGCTTTCTTCTACAAGTATCCTGAAGTTCCACTTACACAAGCTAAAACAACAAGAAAATGCACTAGCTTTTATATAATAGGACTTCAAACAGTCAGGCACATTTCCAGAATAGTTGATTCAATGCTCACGGAGGTCATTGGAGGCCCACATTCTTTCACTTCCTATGTAAGACACCTTCACGTTAGCTTTCTCCAAAAGTGCTGGGAAACTGTCTGCAACTGTTCTTGGCATCAGTTTGGAGCATGAACATAATAGGTGGAAGGAGGGGAATGACTTTTCACCTGGCTTTCTCCTAGGGGAGAGAGGGAACACTTCTTAGAAGGCAGACATCCTTCTTGTCTTACTGGCAGGATGGAGCAAACTGCCCATTCCCGATCAGTCAGTCATTGGCAAGGAGATCAAGGTTAACCTTTGATCAGTCAGGCTCACTCTTATACAGAGGCTGGAGTCTGTCTCCACTGCAGCACTGGGGTGACTGCGGGGAGGTTCTACTAGAACAGAAAGAGGCAGACATAGATAATGAATAGGTAAGCAAGGTTCAACTACATCACTAACATATTTTATTTACTTAGATTTGAGATTTTTATAAAAAAACTAATTTAAATTCTAAATTAAAACTTCTAATTTATATTCTTTCTTAAAAATATATATATTTGTATTGATTTCAGAGAGGAAGGGAGAGGGAGAGAGAGATAGAAACATCAATGATGAGAGATAATCATTGATTGGGCCCCCACTGGGGATCGAGCCCACAACCTGCACATGTGCCCTTGACTGGAATCAAACCTGGGACTCTTCAGTCCACAGGTCGACGCTCTAGTCACTGATCCAAACTGGCTAGTGCTAATTTATATTCTTAATAAATATTTTGAAATGGACAGTACATGAACTGCTAACTCTCTTGCTATATAATTGAAAAGGCATTGTTGTGGCTAACAAAGGGGGTTAATTGGTCACCCAGTCAATTACACAATGAATGAATGAGTGAAACAAGAAAAAATGTTCAGCACTCCTGAGTATTGTTTTCCTTATTTAGGCAAGTGTTCAGATGCAACTGAAACTCTAAACAACCTTATTTTCTAAATAGAGTATTAGTTATTCTGGAGGAAAAGATACAGTAGCCATTTTTAAAGGAGTGATGGGATTTGTTTCAGGTCATTGACATTCCTCTCAGTGTGCATTAGAAAGTAAGTTTGAAAATGCCTTTAACTACTGAATGACAATACTAGTATATTTACCAAAAAACATTAAAGCAGAAAAGTCAAGTAATGGCTAAGAAAAGTCCAGACAATAGAATAATGTACAGTCTTAAAATCATATTTTCAAGAATACTAAATGACATATAAGAAAATGCATAATGCAATATTAATGAAAAATTAGGATACACAGTATGTATGTATTATGATACTATCAGAAAATTAATTGGAAAGACATAGAAAATTTTATTTTTTTTTCTATGCATTTTATGCTTTGCAAAAGTTCAACGTTGTGAGAGATGGTATTGTTACCAAGTGTTCTCTGTCCTTTCTGTCAAAGAATTATGCTTTTGCATCCATCTCTTAGGCAGAGGACTTGTTTTGAACGATGACATGTAAGTGGAGTGATGTCTGCCATGTCGGAGCAGAAGCCTAAAAAACCACTGCAAGCCTTTATCACTGCTCCTCTCCTCCTGTTTCGAACACAACATGTCCAGGGAGGGGTCACTTGTCATTTTTGCCTCCTTGAATTAAGAACACACATGGAGTTTACATATAATGTGGACAAGACATAAACCTCTGTTGTTAGAAACCATTGATATCGAGGGGCTGTTTATTGCCTCAGCACATCCTAGCAAAGACTACCTAATGTAGAAGTCATGTTCTTTGTGTTTCAATGCAGAAAAATAATCAATAAAACACAATCACACTATAAAGCAGAGGTCCTCAAACTTTTTAAACAGGGGGCCAGTTCACTGTCCCTCAGACCGTTGAGGGCCGGACTATAGTTTTAAAAAAAACTATGAACAAATTCCTATGCACACAGCAGCGGCAAAAACACCCGGCAGGCTGGATAAATGTTTTCGGTGGGCCGCATGTGGCCCGCGGGCCGTAGTTTGAGGACCCCTGCTATAAAGTATGAATATTATTTAAAATCACACCATAAATACTTTTAGGGGAGGAACATGAATATGCCATTGCACGCTGGAGCTCAGGAAGAGGGAAAGAAAGAGGATTTCTTCTAGGATTTGCACACTCCTATTGGGCAGTGTGGGAGTTTTCTTTTCTGCTTGGTCTGAGCATCCTTTATTCTCCTGGTTCTGTTCTTCTTTATGAAATCTTCCAGTGCCCACCACAAACTGTAAATGATCCAGCAAAATATCCAGGTTATTTCTCTCTTTACTTCCTCACTTGGCATCTCTCTCTCCCACCCATTTTGGTCTCTGAACAAAAGGGTTTCTGGTTATGTCTTCACTGTGCAATCTAATGGCCTTCCTTATTAGTGCTCATCTTCGGGGTTTCTTTTTAAAAAATATTTTTATTGATTTCAGAGAAGAAGGGAGAGGGGGAAAGAGAGAGAAATATCGATGATGAAAGAGAATCATTGCTCGGCTGCCTCCTGCACACGCCCTACTGGGGATGGAGCCTGCAATGCAAGCATGTGCCCTTGGCTGGAATTGAACCCCAGACCCTTCAATCTACAGGCCGACTCTATCCACTGAACCAAACCAGCTAGGGCTTCTGGGTTTCCTTTCAGCCTTAGATGCAGAAGTGCATCCCTGTCCTTACTGAAACTTTCCCTCACTGGGTCTATGGGGCACCATGATGTTGTATGTCTCCTCACACTGCTGGAACCACTCTGTTCAGTTAGCATGTCCTTATTTTCCCTTCTCTTACATGCATGTGTGCCTTAAGCTCTGTCTCCGTCCTTCTTTTCTCTTACTTTTTCAATATCTTCTTTGACACATGTATCCATTTGTTTCAGAGACATACAGAGGAATGAGCAATGGGTCTGTGAGTTACTTTGATTTATTTCATTGGGAAACAGTGGCATGCATGGTTATTGTTACATAAATCCTTCAGAAGACACTAGTGCATCTTTGCGACTAGTGTAAAATTATACTGTGGGAGTTAAATCTATCTTCATTCATTAGAGAAAAATCTTCTCATTGGTGAAAATATTCTAAAAATTGTCCCATGATATTTTACTATCTAACCTTATTTTTCTGGAACTTTTTCTGGTATGATATACAACACTATTTTTTTTATAAAGAAATCACACTTGACAATACAAAGTAGTATTGATCTGGGCAAGATTTAATAAGTTATATAATTGCTTGGGATTCCAAATATGAGTTCTTAGACTGTGATGTTCATATACAAAAGAGCCCAAATGTAAGCTAACAAATTGATAGAGCCCACTGCAGCAGCACATACACTGAGAGATGTTTATTTTCTCTGAAGCAATGAAAGCTTCTATAAAACTTTACTTGTTTTCCTGGACACTCTATTGGAATATAACGAATAGTTTTTCCCTTTTTAAGTATTTTTGAAGAAATTAAATCCTTAGTCAGAATTCATATTCTCCCTGAAATCATGTATTGTAATGACCCATCTTCACACAGAACGCTATCCTGAAGAAATAAAATGTATCGTGTTTGAAAGACCCTTAGAGAAAAAGAATTTAGAGTTTCCTTTTGGTGACTTATTTCAATGACTAAACCCCCTCAGGAAATTATTTCTCATCTAACTGGAATATTTCACAATATGCTTAAATGTTTCCTTTTGCTATGTCTTCACTAAAAATGTCTGTAAAGGAATGTTTCTAAACTGGAAAACCGTTTCTTATGTTACTCTTTGCCAACTTTGTTTAATCTAACTCATCTTTAAAACAAAAACAAATTCTGAATAATTTCTGAAATACTCTGAATGCTTTCCATATAAGGCTCCTATTTAGTCTCCAATATTTAAAATTATGTCAATTCACTTGTCTTAATTTATAGTTCTATAATTCAGAATATCCCATATGTGTCCACTTAAATATATGTGAACATAAAATATATGCATTTAGTTCGACTTACAAAAAAAGCCCTTTAGATAAACCCTTCATCAAGTTTAGACCAATAACTGTCAAAACAAAAGGATGGCCTATGAAAATTATTTTTGTTAATTCTTTTTAACTTCCTGACTTTTGTGGCCACTGTTACTCTTAGGCAGGATTATCACAGCGTAACATAAATAAGAGATTAATTTTACAGCCACTCTCCATTCACCATAAAACTCCTTGACCCACTCCAGTCCAGTAGGGTCAGCGTTTTCTTTGGCCAGCTTGAATCTTTGGCTGGGCTACTGTGGGACTCACGCCATGGAATACTGTCAGCACAAGGGATATCCTTTGGAAAACAACGCTAACTCGCTCTCTCTTTTTTTGCATGCAACGGTAGGGAAACTCTCATTCCTCAATTCATTAATGTCAACGAGTCTAAAGAAGTTTGTAATGACAAAGAAAAGCCCTGCTAATTAACCATTGTGTTTTAATCATCATCAAGATTTACAAAGTGTTTTTTTGTGCCAGGTAGCACATAGATTGCACAAAAGATAATTTCTGCTGACAAATATTCTGACAGCCTTCTGTTTCAGGCCTCAACAGTTGGACTTTTTGTTCCAGAGACTCCTGATTAATTAGGAAAAATTCAACAAGCAATTAAGAAAATAACTCCCCAAGTCATTTAGGCACAAGGTAGTGTTTTCCTGTTATATTTCAAGTAAACAAAAGGATATTGGTTGATTGTTGGAGGGGAGTTGATTGTAACCTTTTGGCTCTAAAGAATGAGCCTGTGTGTAATTCCATTTAATGGTTTGGAATTCCCAAGCTATGGAGTTCATTAGGGAAGCAGAGGAAGTAAACACATGAAAAACAGGGAA
>NW_006296222.1:3260935-3296486 GCF_000327345.1 Myotis davidii
GACCCATTGAATCCTGACTGGCTTCCTTTCCCCAACATTAATTGGCAGGTGGACTAAATCCACAGCCACGTCTCATCACACACAGACAACGAAATAACTTAGTTGTCCCCATGCTATCTTTCAGCCCAGAAGTTGGTTGTACATGTGCTCAAACGAATCATTGAAGGGAGCAGTGCTGAGGGGGGACTTTGAACAAGGTATGAGTGAATTACTGAGAAGTTGATAAAGACGGATGTTTTCAGTTACAATTTTAACGGGACGTAATGGCTTCCCCACAGGAAAGCTCCAGGATCCATAAACCCAGGCCACTGCTCCCTTACAGGAAAGGAGCTGTTTATTACAGCCCATGCCACCTGCCTACCCACCAAGTGTACATTGGCTCTCTTGGCAGCAACAGGGTGGGGTAGTTACTAGAAGCAAGGCTGGGAGCCAACAGTATTCCACTTCCAAATTCTGGCTGACTTCTCCAGTGACCTCTGTCTAGTCCCCTCAATAAAACTAACCACTGCTTATTTAAAATGAGCCAGATATGTGGTGCCTTGGGAAATATCCACACGTTACTGGGATTTCTCTGGCACAGAAAGCATTCAAAATGATCCTTGTCACCAACAAATGTCTATTGAGAATCTTCTATGCACACATGATAAGTGAGTCAAAAGGCATATAGTATGCCTAGATTTTTTTCAATGTGTTTCTAAATATCCAGTTTGTTGTAAGGGGATTATTTTGTACACTGTGTTGTAAACCATGAGATTTTAAAAATATTATGCAAATTTATCTATTTTTCTAAGATTTTTCTAAATTAAATTAATCCTATAACAGTCTATTGGTAGGTGTTGTCTGTGCTACACAAAATCAAATTTCAATCTAAACGTCAGTAACAAAACACAAAAGTTCCCCCCACAATGAATCAGAAGGTTAGCATACAGAATAGATCCATTTTCTATTGTTGTTATTAGAACAGAGTAAGAAAAATGCCGCTGACCTTGGAGGCCTATGTTTGCACAATGAGAATCGTGAGGGTGCCCAAAGACAAGCCATTCTCTGTGCCCTCTGAAGTGGGTGACAGCTCCTGGGCACAGTGGTACTCCACAAGCAGCCAGGGGCAGAGCAACCCCAGCAGCAGCTGGCCAACTCGAAGGTTTTTGTGCTATCCTTGACTTCTACAGTTGGAGAGAGAGACAAAAAGATGTTCCAGAAATTAATGATGTTGAAAAGATGGATACCCAAGAAATGGAAGGTGGGGGAAGAGAAATGCTTCTCACACATGTTATCAAGCATTGGAAACAGTTAAATGGTCACTCCAGAGATCCCAAGTGTTTTTAGAAAGTCAAAAGCTAACAAAATCTGGCATTTTGAGACTCAAATCACCTAGCTTACTCTCATTTTGAGAACTTTAGTGTTACCGTACGATACAAGAAAACAGACATAAAAACACAGTGAAACACATTTGGAGTCTCATAAAAGTTCCACTGGTGGAAACTGTTCCTACAAGAAGCTGAGTCCTGCTGCGGTGGCTGAGGGTGGTAGCACTCAGCCATAGCACACTCCTCTAGGCCCACCTACTGCTGTAGGAGTCATGGTTTTTCCAAATTCTTAATGAGGTAATTAGCTGGAGTTGAACATGGAAGAGAACCCAGTGGTAAAAGGAAAAAGAAAACAAAAACCATGAAATTATACTGTCTCTCCTTAGCAGCTAGTTTTCTTTTTTAAATACTTTTTATTTTTCAAGTAAAGTTGATGTACAATATTATATCAGGGGTACAGATTAGTGATTAGACATTTATATAAGTTATAACTGTGATACTGATAAATCTGATATCATCTGATATCATACATAGTTATTACAATATTACTGACCATATTTCCTATGCTGTACTTTACGTCCCCATGATTATTCTGATACCTACGCTTGATCGTAGCCCAAAGGCTAAGAAACAATCCTATGACTATTCTGTAACTACCAAGTTGTACTTCTTATTCTCTTCACCTTTTTCACTCACCCTTCCAATCCCCATCCCATCTGGCAACTGTCAAATCCCTTATGGGCCTGTTTCTGTTCTGCTTGTTCATTTGTTTTGTTTTTTAGATTCCATATATAAATGGAATCATATGGCATTTGTCTTTCTCTGTCTGACTTACTTCACTCAGCACAATACCATCTCCATCCATGTTGCCGCAGATGGTAAGATTTCATTCTTTTTTATTGCTGAGTCATATTTCATTGTATACATGCACCACTTCTTCTTTACCCATGTATCTACTGATGGACACTCAGGTTACTTCCATATCATGGTTATTGTAAATAATGCTCCAACAAACATAGGGTTGTATATGTCTTTTCGATTTAGTGTTTTGAGTTTCATTGGATAAATACCCAGAGGTGGAATTTTTCAGTCATTCCTTTTTGTCTTTTGTTATACCCTTTGTTTTAAAGATATTTTTATGAAATATATTTTTCCATTCCTTTACTTTTAGACTGTGTGTGTCTTTTAATCTAAAGTGAATCTCTTGCCCTAGCTGGTTTGGCTCAGGGGCTAGAGCATCAGCCTGTGAACTGAAATGTCCCAGGTTCCATTCTGGTCAAGGGCACATGCTTGGGGTTGTGTGCTCAATCCCCAGTAGGGGATGTGTAGGAGGCAGCCAATCAATGATTCTCTCTCATCATTGAGCTTTCTATCTCTCTCCCTTCTTTTCTGAAACCAATAAAAATATTTATTAAATGAATAAAGAGAGTTTCTTATAGACAGCATATGTAAGGGTCTTATTTTGTTATCCATGTAGCCACCTGTCTATTTGTTGGTGCATTTAATCCATTTGCATTTACAGCGATTGTTGGTAGATATGTATTTATTGCCATTTTATTCATATTTGCGATCTTTTCTTTTTCTTCTTCTAAAAGAAGACCCATTAACATTTCTTGTAATACTGGTTTGATGGTCATAAAGTCCTTTAGCTTTTTATTGTATGGAAAAGCCTCTGGAAACAGCTTGGGTAGACCCAAAAGTTGGGTGGGGCAGGTTCTCAGGGAATCGCCAGGGCAGTGATTGTTGGAGACTCAGATATGGTGCCTGTGCCTGCAAGGGGGAAGGCTCAGCGAGAACAATGGCTTCATTGTGTAAGTGTACCACAGGGCTTCTATCCACTTGAAAGAAGGATCTTACCCTTTGAGACAGCATGGAGGTACCTGGAGACTATTATGTAAGTGAACTAAGCCAGAAAGCTGTTCCTCCAGTTCTTGCCCCAAAGCTGGACACCTCAGTTCCTCCCTCTATGTCCCTGGCACCTGTCCAGCTGCCACCTCAGCCCTGGAGCTCAAAGCAAGTGACTCTGAGTAAGGCCCTTTAAGAGGAGTGCCTGGGACTCCAGTAGCCCTCTGTCTCACTCAGCCACAATCCCCACTGGGTTTTACAGCTACAAGTTATGGACACTTCTTTACCCGGCACTGGCACCTTGGGCTGGGGGTTCGGGAACTCCTCCTCCTCAGGGGGGATCTCTGCAGCCAAGATATCCCTCCCGATTTCTAACCACCACAGGTGGGTCTGCAGCCTGTTCTGAGTCTCTGCCCCTCCTACCAGTCTCCAAGCGGTTTTTCTGAATATCCTTAGTTATAGGACTTCTGTTCAGCTAGACTTAAGGTGGTTCTCAATGATGGTTGCTCAGTAGGTTAGCTGTAATTTTTATGTAGGAGGTTCTGAGTACTGCAATGACCTACTCCACCATCTTGACTGGAAGTCCTGCAACTAGTTTTTAATGATTCAGTTCTGTTAAAAATGAGACCACCATTACCCAGCCTCATGTGCCTCAGTGGTTGAGCATAGACCCATGAACCAGGTCACAGTTCAATTCCTGTCAGGGCACATTGCCTGGGTTGCGGGCTCCATCCCCAGTGTGGGGCATGCAGGAGGCAGCTGATCAATGATTCTCTCTCATTGATGTTTCTATCTCTCCCTCCCTCTCCCTTCCTTTCTGAAATCAATAAAAACATATTTTAAAAAATAATTTAAAAAATGAGACTACCAAAAATACTTTTTAAAAAATCACAAGTATCTGGCTATTGACAGCCTCAGGACAAAGCAGCTAAGAGATAAGGCATAAAGAAGTATGTCTAAGTTGATCAGAAAGGCATACCAGTCCTCTCCTGTCCTTTTTTAGACATAACAAATAATAGTGTACACCTTCAGAGGGGAGCTCTAAGTTCTGCCCTTAAGTTACAAAGCTTTCTTTTCCCAATTTTGCACATGTGATATCATTGTCCTTGGTGTCATCAAATCTCCACAAGAATAAGGTATTAGTAAGCTTAAACTACTATAACAAAATGTCACAGACTGGATGGATTAAACACAGAATTTTATTTTCTTATAGGTTTGGAAACTAAAAGTACAAGATCAAGGTGTCAACAGGTTTCCTTCCTGGTGAGGGCTCTCTTCTGGCTTGCAGATGGCTACCTTTTCACTGAATCTTCACATGACATTTCTCCATGCTCACTTTTGGAGAGATAGATAGATAGATAGATAGATAGATAGATAGATAGATAGATAGGTGTCTGGTGTCTTTTCCTGTCCTTATGAGAACATCAGTTCTATAAGATTAGGGACCCACCCTTATGACCTCATTTAACCTTAATTGCCTCCTTAACGATCCTGTTTCCAAATATAGTCACTTTGGGGTTACAACTTCAACATATAAATGTTGGGAGACATAATTCAGTCCATAACAGATAATAAATATTGATTAGCAATTATTAATCACACATATGCACAGGGCACTAGTATTGTCCAATTCAATTGCTAATACTAGGTAATAATTGTGTCAACTAATTAATAACACAAGCCAATTCAGAGCATTAAGCTAAGTGAAATAAGTCAGACAGAGAAAGACATACTGTATGACTTCACTTATATGTGGAATCTAAAAAATCTTGTCGTGGAAGCAGAGAATGGATTGGTGGTGCTAGCGGCAGGGGTTGGAAAAAATGGGTGAGGCTGGTTGATCGGTACAAACTTATAGTTACAGAATAAGTAATTGCTGGCAAGGTAATGAACAGCATGGTGACTATAGTTAATACTGTAGTGTGTATTTGAATGTTGCTAAGAGAGTAGATCTTAAAAGTTCTCATCACAAGAGAAAGCTTGTAACTAGATGAGGTAATGGATGTTAACTAAATTTATTGTGGCAATCATTTTGCAATATATACATATATCAAATCATTATGTTGCATACCTTAATACAATGCTATATGTAAATTATATCTCAATAAAACTTGGTGGGGAAAAGAAACTTAGCAGGTAAGATCTCATTTTATGCAATAGACAAATATAGCAGAAGATACTTCACAGTATTAATTGGAGCCAAATTGATTTGGGATCACAATTTTATCACTCACTAGTTATGGAACTTGGGTGAATAGCTTAACCACTCTGAACCTCAGATCTTTTGTATGAAAGAGGGTTATAAGGATTGAAATGAGGTCTTTATATTAAGTATTTAGCATAATGCCTGGCATATAATATATATACTGAGTAAATGGTAGTTAATATTATGAATTATCACTCCTATTATGGTAATATAAATATCAAAATGGAAATTTATTTCATAGTAAATGGATGTTTGTCAAAATTCTGTGGTAAGCTAACCTTTTAAATTTTCACCCTTCCAAATAGGAATTTTCCTGGTCTGTGTTAGGGTTGGAATTCAGAGCAGCATTGCTCTCTCTGATGATAACCACCAGTAAAGTCCCCAAAGGGCTTAATAACTTGTGATAGGCTCAGAAATGGGCACTAGCCACAACCCCCAAAGATGACAAATACTCAGGTGCCCTCTTGAGGCTGTGCTATGAGAGAAAAGTACCAGTTCATGGGCAGCATAAAGCTAGTGACTGATGGAGTGTTGACTGTAACATCTAAAATCACAGGACCACGCTTAGCTTGAAACACTACCTCAGACCCTAGACCAGTGGTCAGCAAACTGCAGCCCCTTGACTGTGGCTCTTCCACAAAATACCACGTGCAGTCGTGCATGTACAGTGCGATTGAAACTTCTTGGCCACACTCAAGGGGCCAAAGAGCCGCATGCGGCTCGCAAGCCACAGTTTGCCAACCACTGCCCTAGACCATTATCTATCTATCTATCTATCTATCTATCTATCTATCTATCTATCTATAAAATCCTAATATGCAAATAGTCTGAACAACCGGTCGATATGACGTGCGCTGACCATCAGTGGGTGTGCGTAGAACATGTGCAGAACATGGCAGGTGTTGGCCGCAGTGAGATGGTGCAGTAGGTGAATGGGGGTGCCAGACCAAGGCGGGGCGCAGGTCGCTGTCATCGGGGTGAGCCTCTGATGGTTACTGAAAATTCTTTGCTCCCATGTGCTGGGGTCCCACCTGGTGCTTGCACCTGCTGCCAGCGCTGGCCCAAATCTCTCTGCGCATCAATAGGTCTGAGTGGGGCCAGTGTCTCCAGCACCTGGGAGTGGTGGCAGCAGGAGCCGTGCTGCTGGCAGAGAGGGGACTGGGGGCCGCGGCAGGAGAGGCCAGGCAGGGGCGTGGAGGATGGGCCAAGACCCACTCCTGTGTCCACCGCAGCCTCGCAGCCCACAGTTCCTTTCAAGGTGCACGAATTAGTGCACTGGACCCCTAGTTTGCTTATAAATGTGAGTGAAGATGGATGTTTTGATTTTTAGCTATAAACCTTCTATTTCTTGGCCACATTGGCCTCAGGGTATTTTAGATCTTATGAGTAAAGCAGTTGATTTGTTGTGATTATTTTTTAATTACTATTCCTAACACAGCTTTTGACATTTACAAGCAATTCAGTTCTCTCTCCTAAACTTGATTTTATAGATTTTTCTAGGTGTGCATCGCCCTTGCTTCTTGGCACAGCATTATGTTACTATTTTTAAAAGTAAGCATGACAGTGTAGATACTGAAATGGAAACACAGCCAAAGCAAAGTTTGGATTCAATGAGAAGAACCAAGAAGCTGACATTCAAATGTCAATGGATTCCCCTACTCACTTAAAAAACAACATTGTAAGATTTTCTTACTAGGTTTATTCTAAGACTCTAGGTTGCTACTATATTAAGCCATATCCATCTATTTCCCTCAGAATGAATAAACATAAGTGCTTTAAATTAGTGCCTCCTAAGGACTTCATTTTTGAACATATCCTTTAAAATTATGCTATTTAAGTACTTATCTCTCTACTTACCTTTCCTCTTCATAAAATGTTTAAGAGTGGGAGAGATTATAATACCCTGTATTGGGTAAGGGTTGTAGCTGTTATCATTACATAAAATTTATGAGGATGTTTTGATTTCTAAGTTGCTGTTATGATCTCGCTATCCACATTTGATTTTTCCCAAGCTACACTTGATCTCACTTTAATCCCTCCAGGTGGCCTAATTATTTTAACATGCAACTGGATAATATTCACATACCTATTGTTTTCCTCTCCAAAACCTGATAAAGTCAAAGGTTATATCTGAGTTTATTGGTTTCACCCTTAGGAGATTCACTTTCCAAAAAGAGGAATATAAGTGTCAGATCCTTTGGAAAGGAATGATGCAGTGAAATTTTGGCTGGTCATTTTTTGAGAGACCAAGAAAAATGCTGTCAGCCATAATGCTAAATTTGGAAGCGCAATGTTGTGCCAGCGGGTATTTTAGCAAGGCTGATGCTATACTTGGGAATTTGTCAAGTACATCAATAATATTTCATAGCACATTTGGCTGTGTGCAAAGTAGATACAGAATTTATTCTTCACCCTGACAAGGAGAAATGCCACACATTTAAAAATGTATTGGGGTGAGTTCCTCCATTCTCTTCTTCTATTTATTTGTATGGTACTTGTTAAGATAGCACTTAAGCTGCTTTTAAAATGTCCTATCCTAGCTAACATCATGGGATTTATCCACCAAATGAAGTTCAATCATGTTCAGACAGCTAATGGAAAAATAAAATAATTTAATCTGTACACTTGAGCAGCAAATCTGACTGGGAAACCAGCTGTAGGCTGGTGAAATGAAGACGTTTTCCAAATGGTTGTCCTTAAAAACTCACTCAGCTCTCTTGTGTCACCTGCTGTTGCTCTTCCAGAACCTTTGGTGAAGATAATGAGTAACTGATGCACGATTATGTCTACTGTAAAAATACATCCACTGAGAAATGGCATTCTACTATTCCTGAATACTCAACATTTTGGAGCTCAGAAGTGTCTTGGAAAAACAATTCTGACCAGGCTTGCAGGAAAAGACAGGGACTCTAGACAAGTTAAGTGAGATCCCAATTCTCATGTAATGTAGGGCTTCTTTTCTTTTCTTGTTTTGATATATATATGTTTTTATTGATTTCAAATAGGAAGGGAGAGAGAAGGACAGTGACATCAATGATGAAAGATAATCATTGATTGACTGCTTCCTGCACGCCCCACACTGGAGATCGAACCCACAACCTGGGCATGTGCCCTGACCAGGAATCTAACCGTGACCTCCTAGTTCATAGGTTGATGCTCAACCACTGAGCCACACTAGCCGGGCAGTAAAAGAATAACTTTATACTTCTAAGCCTAGTCTCCTCTTCCAGAATTGGTGGCATCAAAGGCCATGTTCTAAGCAGATTTTTTTTAAAAAAAATAATTTTTTTATTGTCTAAAGTGTTACAAATGTCTCCTTTTCCCCCAATTGACCCTTCCCCAGCTATTCCCAACACCCATCACATACTGTCACCCCCCTACTGTCTGTGTCCATGGGTTATACTTATATGCATGGTTGCTCTCTTATCCCCCCAATCCCCTGCCTTTTCTCTGAGGTTGGACAGTCTGTTTTATGCTGTTCTATTTTTAGTTTTTTGAGGAAACTCCATACTGTCTTCCACAGTGGCTGCACCAGTCTGCATTCCCACCAGCAGTGCACAAGTGTTCCTTTTTCTCCACATCCTCTCCAGCACTTGTCGTTTGTTGATTTGTTGATGATAGCCAGTCTGACAGGTGTGAGATGGTACCTCATTGTTGTTTTGATTTTCATCTCTTGGATGGTTAGAGACTGAGCATGTTTTCATATATCTCTGGGCTTTCTATATGTCCTCTTTCGAAAAGTATCTATTTAGATCCTTTGCCCATTTTTTCATTGGATCGTTAATCTTCCTTTTGTTAAGTTGTATGATTTTTCTTTTTTAAGCAGCTTTTATTAATATCTTTATGTTTTAACATCTTATGATAAGGAAAGGAGTTTTCTATATGTTTACTTCATAATTATGACAACACAGTTTTAAAGAAAGTGCTCTTTTTATGGCATTTAGGCAAATAAATTAATTGTAATCCTCTATAACACATTATAATCATTGGTCTATGTAGGGCTCTATTTTCTGCTTAATTACTTTAAAGTTTTATAGTGATTATCTGAAGATCTACCACTCAACTTAAGAACTAGAATGCTACCAATATTTTATATCTATCTGGGCATTCTTTTTTAAAAAATATATATTTTATTGATTTTTTACAGAGAGGAAGGGAGAGGGATAGAGAGTTAGCAACATGGATGAGAGAGAAACATCAATCAGCTGGGGGATGTGCCCGCAACCAAGGTACATGCCCTTGACTGGAATCGAACCTGGGACCCTTGAGTCCGCAGGTCGATGCTCAAGCCACTGAGCCAAACAGGTTAGGGCCTATCTTGGCATTCTTCACCTCCCCACTACCAATCCTTCTCCAAGATTTAGCTCTATCCTGAATTTCATATTTGTATATCTCTGACTTTTTTTTTTAATCTTCACCTAGGATATTTGTCCCATTGCTTTTCAGAGAGTGGTAGGGAGAAAGGGAGGGTAAGAGAGAAACATTGGATGTGAGAGAGACACATGGACTGGTTGCCTCCTGCACGCATCATGACCAGGGGCGGGAAGCAAACCACAACCCAGGTATATGCCCTTGACCAGGAATCGAACTCACAACTCTGACCACTGAGCACACTGCCCAGAGCTGTGTGTCCCTTACTTTTTAAAATGAGTTTTGTCATACATATGAAAAAACAACTTAAAAATATTGGCTTGTTTATGAACTTTAAATAGTATCATATTGCATATTACCTTCCAGTAATGTAAGTATGGATCTACCTAGAGTTCATTAATTTCACTTCTGTAAAATATTTAATTCTAAATATAGTACTAAGATTTATTTATCCATCCTTCTACTAATACGTATTTTGAGTTATTTCAAGTTTTTTAAATGAAATTATGGTACAAATATTCTTACATGTCTTCTGGTACACATATGTTTTCTTAGTTTTAAATCTAGGAGCAGAAATGCTGGGTTCTAGGATATGCAAATTGTTTTTCAAAGTGGTTGTACTAATTTATACTCCCATTAGTAATATATAAGCAATACAATTGAATTATTTTTTTCTCCAACATTTTTTATAGTCAAACTTCTTAATTTATGAAAATCAAATGGTAACTAATGGTCTTGATTTGAATTTTGCTAATTACTAAGAAGTTAAAAACTTTACATTTTAATTGGCTCTATTGTTTCCTTTTCGGATAAATGCTCCTATTTTTCAATCTTCTACTAAGTTGTTTGCTTTCTTTCTTACTCATTTGTCAGAATTCAATATATAGTTTATAATAATTATCCTGTATTGGTTATTTGTGTTGAAAAAATTTTGAAGTTATTATTGTTTTGCCTTTTAATATTTCTTTTGATGAACAGTTATTAGTTTTCATGTAGTCTAATTTATCATTACTTTTATGTTTAGCAATTTTTATAGCTTATATAAGGTTAGATACATGGTCTTCAATTTTTTCCAAAGTTTGCTTTTGATATTTAAGTCTTTAATCCATCTACAGTTAACATCCATTAAGCTATGAGATAAGGACACAATTTTATTTTTCTCCCTCACTATTAACTATGTTTTCCAGATCAGTTTTTTTTAATAACTTTACTCATCTTCACTTACCTTTCATGGCACCTCTGACAATGTTAATGTTCCTGATATCTGCGAATCTGTTTGTGGCTCTCTAATATCTTCTGTTGGCTAATTTATTTATCTCTGTGCCTGTTCTACACTTAATTACTACAGTTGTGTACTAGGCTTGCTTTCTGGTAGGAAGTCTTAATTCCATTTCCCCCCACTTTAGCTGCATTCTGGAAATGCTTAACTGTTTGCTTTTCCATATATATTTTGGAAGAAAACATGCACATTCCGTGAAAAAATGCTATTTGATGTTTTAATCGAAATTACTTTGAATTTCTGAGACAATAGGGAGAATTGACATCTTTTATATATCACTTCCTAGTCATGAACATTGACCATCTCTTCACTTTTTTAGGTTTTCTGTAATTTCTTTATGTAAAATTTTATCATTTCCTTTATCAAGATTTTGCAACTCTTTTGTTAGGTATATTCTTTGATTGCTAATGTAGAAGGTGTTATTTTAAATTACATTTTATATTTTTTCCCTATTGTCCTTTGTATATTGATTTTATGTCTGGCCATCACTTTTGATACAGAAAATATTTTTTGGTGTTTTGTTGTTGTTTTTTACTTTAAACACTTTTTTCATATGTTTCTTAGAGCAGATGTCATGGGGGCAAGCTCTTGCAGTTTTTATTTAACTGCAAATGTCTTTATTTTGCTTTCTAAGGGCTCTGTTGAGGATAGACTACACAGGATAAGCATGACAGCAGGAAATCAGTTAGAGGCAAGGGAGGATGGTGGATTGGATAAGTTGGTAGCCATGGAGTTGGTGAGAAATGCACCAGGTCTAGCTGTGTTTTCAAGGCATAGCCAACATTTCTTGATTGTGTGTAGAGTGTGATGGGAAGAAAGGAGTCAAATTTAAGGAGTCAAGGAAAACCTGAGAAACTGGAAAGATTGGACCTGCTATTGACTAAGATAGTGGGAACTATGGGTGAATAATATTTTGCAGAGTGATCAGGATTTCAATTTGGGACATGTTCATATCATACCTATTAGATGCTCATGTGAAATTTTGGGTACATTTAGGAGAGAACTTTATATTTGCCAGTCATCTATGCATAGATGATTTTTAAACAATAAAACTGGATGAGATCACCAAGGAGTAAGTATCTATATATATAAAAGCCTAAGTGACTGTTCAACCGTTTGACTGTTCGACTGGTAGCTATGACACACACTGACCACCAGGGGGCAGACACTCAATGCACAGGCATGGAAATGTGGAACAGACTGATGAATCTCAGAGGAAAGTGGGGAGGGTGGGAAGAGATTCACCAAAGATCTTATATGCATACTAGAGGCCTGGTGCACAGATTTGTGCACTGGTGGGGTCCCTTGGCCTAGCCTGTGGGGATTGGGCCAAAGCCAGTAGTCCGACATCCCCCGAGGGGTCCCAGATTGCGAGAGGGCACAGGGCAGACTGAGGGACCCCACCAGTGCATGGATCTTTGCACTGGGCCTCTAGTATAGAGATAAACTATCAAAAACTGAGTCTTGGAAGATACCAATGTTAAAAGGAAAAGAAAAAGAGTTGGGGCCCGGTTGGGAAACATGCAATTGATGTGTCTCTCTCACATCAATATTTCTCTCTCTCTGTCTCTCCCCCTCCTTTCCATTCTCTCTCTCTAAATAATAAAAAAAAATTAATGGAAAAAAATCTGGGGGTGAGGATTAACAACAAAAACAAATACATGAAAATAAGTTTAAAAAATAAAATCTTTTCTGGGACTCTACAATATTAACTTATATCTAATAAAATAAAAACCTACAGAATAGAGAAGAAATTTGAAGCAAAGCTAATATATCAAGAATATTAACAACAAAAAGGCCCTTGAAATGTTTGTTGGAAGTTTACATCAGGATTGTGTGGATTGGAGGCCATAGTGACTTTATTTTCTCAAAGGTCTCACTGAAATCAGTACAATTTAACAAAAGTGTTAATTGCTATAACATTTTATAAATACTGTGTCCATTTAAATACATGATTGCATAAATATGAAATACTTTAGTTAATGTTTCCTGAATATTTTGATATTTTGAAATTAATTTGATTTCATGGTACTTCAAGCATGAAAAGAATGCATTTTTTTCTAAAAACCACTTAATCTAGTTATTATCTGACTATTTGTATTCTCGTTGGATAGTTGATGAGTGCTTGCCTAAAGATATGGCTTCATCTCATGCCCAGCAATTATGTCATTATTAAGCATGGAGGAACCCAGCTGTGTTTTGGTTCCATTGAACATATTGAATTACCATTCAAACATTTTGGCTAAAATAAAATCTAAAATGCATTTTGCAAAGGGATTTTTTCATTTAATTTTAAACCCACAAACATTTCAGAAGAAATTTAATCTATATGATTCTGAATTCATCAAAGATTTTGCTAAGAACTGTAATATGTTTTAAAAAGCTGCATGCCATTTAATGAGGTTTATTTGTCCATTTATTTTTCCTCATTTTCTGACAAAATGCCACCTTTGTGAAACAAATGGCATTTTAAAACATTTGTAATAAAATTCTAAATTTACAATGTTTTAGTTGTTCCTAAATTGTCTAACATAAAGTATTTGCTTATTATTGTAAAAACAGTTTGGAAGGCTGAGTTTATCATTAATTTAAAAAAAAAAATTAAGAAGCCTGGCCAGCCGGTGTTGCTCAGTGGTTGAGCATTCACACATGAACCAGGAGGTCATGGTTTGATTCCTGGTCAGGGCACATTCCTGGGTTGCAGGCTTGATCCCAGTAGTGGGTGTGCAGGAGGCAGCCAATCAATGATTCTCTCTCATCATTGATGTTTCTATCTCTCCCACTTCCTCCTCTCTCTGAAATCAATAATAATAATAAAAAAATAAGAAGTCTAGCTATAAAAACTTCTGGTTTGTGTGATATTCCCTTTAATTGGCAACATTAAATAGAGATTAAATATTTGCTAAGGGACTATTTTGTATACTGCTTTAAATTTATCTAAATAGGCAACATCTATCACAAAACCTGGCACAGAGTAAGTACTACATAAGTCATTTTCAAATAAATGAATGAACAAATGAATGATTAAATATATTAAACCTTTGCAATGCTGATTTTAGATTCTATCTAATAGGACTGCTATATAGAAAAGATCATGCAATCATTGCTTGTTGATAATTTCTTATTTAAAATAGCTCGTGTCTACTGGGGAATAGGGGAGGCTAGGGGACTGTCTAGGGCGGGGGGAAAAATGGACACATATATAATACTCTTTGTAATAAAAAATAAAATTAAAAAAAAATAAAATAGCTCGTGTCTAAAACAAAATATCTTTACATAACATAAAAATATTAATTCATCTACTCAATTATTAGCTTGAATGAGGTACTCCTCATTATATATTATGCATAATACATAAGACATATTTAATATTCATATGTTGTACATATTACATATATGCATGTTATACCATATATAAAATATGAACGCATACTATATGCACATATTAGGGCTATATAATATGTTATATTTCATATCTTCTGTTATTTAACTGTATGTATGCATATATTCTTATACCATCTTGTTTGATTTTTGCAGTGATATCATGAAGTAGTAACCTGATTTTCTATGGAAAGATACAGAAGAAAGAATGCTACCTTGCATTTGTAAATGCAGTTGACCCTTGAACAATGCAGGAGGGTTAGGAATGTGACAATCCCTTGGCCTGGGCAGTCAAAACTCTGCACATAACTTTTGACTCCCCTCAAATGTACTAATAGCCTACTATTGACTGTAAGCATAATATAAACAGTTGATCTACACATATTTTGTACTATATACTCTATTCTTACAATAAAGTAAGCCATAGAAAATAAAATATTAAGTAAAATACATTTACAATACTATATTTAAAAAACAAAACTAAAAAATCTCAACATATATGTGCCTCTGTGAAGATCAAACCTGTGTTGTTGAAGGGTCAATTGTAATTAAAATATATCTAAAAACCTGAATTCTTCTCTTAGGCACTTTCTTTTTTTTTTTAAATATATTTTATTGATTTTTTACAGAGAGGAAGGGAGAGAGATAGAGAGTTAGAAACATCGATGAGCGAGAAACATCAATCAGCTGCCTCCTGCACATCTCCTACTGGGGATGTGCCCGCAACCCAGGTACATGCCCTTGACTGGGATTGAACCTGGGACCTTTCAGTCCACAGGCCGACGCTCTATCCACTGAGCCAAACCAGTTTCGGCTCTTAAGCACTTTCAAAATGAGATACTAATGCACTGATTTTCTTGCTTTCTTTGGCTATATTAAAATTGTTACTTTCTCTTGGTTTCTTCTAGGTTCTACAACAGAATTATATAGTTACTCCACATAAGGGATAGGATTACAGAGGTCATGTAAGACGCTTGAAATATTACCAGGCTAAGTTCTGGACACCACTAATCTAGCTTAATTTCCCCACCACTGAACTATCTTAGATTTTTCTCTTCCTTTCCTATCTCTCCTTAGTTTTTCTTCAATCACAAGAGATATGGTTGTATCATTGTAATAGGCTTATTTCTCCTTCAATTACTTTGCACTTAGAATGAGTAATGTGATGGAAAGAAACTGTAAGTTTATAGGTCAATAAATTCCAGAACACGTGCATCTCATTTGACTTTGTGTCCAGGTACAAGAAATAAGCAATTGTTGGTATTCTTCACATCTTTGTAGTCAAGCCTAGCTGTCTTAGTGATTATCAATGAACTCCCAGAATAGTGAATATTTAGCAGAAATTTGTGCTGCCTGATCTGTTTTATAAATAGGAGCAAGTGGAGGTTATATATTCTTAGAAAAAGTTTTCCTCATTTTCCTTTATATTCTGTGAACTGTACACTTCGGGTGCATTGAAAGGCCCAATTTATCATAATCAAGTTTTCACTTGAATTCATCAAAAGCTCAGATCTTTCCTTACCATTACAATGCATTATTCTTTGTTAAAATGTTCCCAGAGACATATGCTTTGTATGGCTTTTCTTAAACTAAAAGAAAACAAAGGGCGGATTCTGTTAAGCGAACAGATGCTATAATTCCACATTCTATATCTCTCACCAGCCTGTGAAATCCTCATCTCTTTCTGAGAGCATTTAGAACCTCACCTCTGGTTTTGCATGATGCTTTCCTGGCAGGCTAGCACACGCCATATGAATTTTATGTACAGATGTGAAGCGGGGCCTGTGGTTCTCTTGTCAAAAATAAACTGTTCAAGAACATGCTCAATTTCTAATGCTGTCAGCATCCAGGCTGGTTTTCTGTAAACACAGTAGAATGTGCAATGCTGTTCCACTTGACATCTCTCTTCAAGACTGAGGCCTTGTAATTTATTCCAGACTCTATGCTCAAAACAATGGACTGGCTCTTCCCAGCTACTTCAGTGGATTCCAGTTGAGATTAGCTTCCAAAGCAGGTGAAAGGGCTCTTGTTTTTTTTTGTATTACAAACTGTTCACAGTTCCTTTGTCAACATTTGCAACAGGACAAGCCATGAATTGTTCTTTTCTGTAGTTCCCTCAATAGCCCTAAGAAGAAGTCCCACCTTTCTCCTGGCCACCCGAGCCCATCCATATGGAACATTTACACATGCAGAAAATTAATCCAGCACACATTGGCCACACGCATTAATTGGGAAGTTTTCCTTCTCTTAATAAACATGTCATTGTGCTTTTTTTAAATTTGGTTTTCAGTTGGGAACTGCCTAACCACAAATAGAGCTACACTGAAACTAACCTTTCCACTCAACTCAACAGAAAGGTCACCTTTGCTGGGCAGATGGTGATGTGCACTGCTGTGTGCAATCCATTTCCATGTCAGCGGGCATTCTGCGCTTTTCAGAAGCAATTTAAAACATATTTTAAAATAAAATGTGATGTGATGGGTTGTGCTCTAAGTGCTCACACTAGGCAGGCAAGCCCTCTTTTTTCCTGCTTTAATACTAGCTAAAATTAGGAAAGGGAAATTAAGTTATAAAGTTACATTTGTATGTTGTGTGTAGGGGGAGGTATTAGCCTAAATAGCATGAAAGTTTTACTAAGCTTCCAGCTACATCACCAACAATAATTTGTGAGACAGGAAAATGTAATACCAAAACTGTCTCATAAGAAAAGATTAGTTAGTCATCATATTATAAAAATTGTCAGAAAAGAAGTTTTTTTTAAAAAAAATCACTGGACAAAAACAAGATCTGTCATTTCTAATCCTGTCTCTGCCATTACTCAGCCACTTAATTCCTTTGGACTTTAGTTTTATCACATAAAATAAAGGGTTCAATTTATCCAGGCACTTCCAGCATAAACTTCTTAGAACCTAGCTCTTCAAGAACACAGTAAAAAGAATTTCATGATCAAATAAGTTTAAGAAATCTAGATACTCTTTTCTCTCCTTGTCACATTTAGAAATTCATGAAGAAATGTGCCTTTGAAAGACTTTGAGAAGTCCTGCAGTAAATAAACCATGCAACTCTGTTTGACTTAGCACGTCTGAATGTTATTTGACCATAAAATATAGTAGTATTAAAATGCCTTGAGACATATTTTGGGAATCATTGCTTTACATAGTTAATAAAATTTTGTTATTCTAAGTTTTATGCATATTTACATTTCATGGTTGACTTGATTAATAGCATTATAAATTTAATATTTTCAATTAATATAGCACTTAGTTGATATTTTACCATTTTAATTTCACTATCCCCTGTATTGAATATCTCATATCTCAGAAATGTATCTAAATGGCATTGAGATCATTACAAAGTCTGGTCTTCAGATTCAACCATCATGTTCTTTATCCTCATAACACTTGTTTTAATCTCTTTGATTTTTCAACTAATTGATTATTTTGAACTCACACGCCTTATACCAGTTTGTATGTTGTTAATTTTATTATTGCATCTTTGAGTGTCAAAAGAACTTGAAGTCCGGTAAATATCTGTCAAAATTAAAACCCAAAGTTTAAATTCTTTGCTCTGTGGCTAAACATATGGGGCTCTGTATTATCTGAATGACTGGCATGATCCAAACACTGTTTAAAAAAAGGTGATAGATTGCTCCTATTTAGCACTCTAGACAAATCACTATGATGATTAGGTCATGGACAAAGTTTGCAGTCGATAAGATAAAGTTTTGGGGCTATAAGGAATTGATGAGATATTATAGGATATACTTAGGTGCAGCTTAAGAACAGTAATCTCTATAATTACATGATAAAAAAAACCAAACCATTTGGGGACACCCAAATCACACCAGATACCATATAGCTCTGTCACCTTGAAATGATTCAGGCAATAATTTGGCAGCTGCCATACTATGAGTGCCATATGTCTGGTGATCTCAGTTTCATAACTGTGATTCATACTACTAAATATGCTAGCAGATCTCCCCCACATTCTTTTACCTCTCATGCTATTTTAGTCTTATATCCTCCTCTGCACCTTATCCCTAGAATTAATCATCTAATTATTCCAGAATGAATTAAGAATGGACAGAGAATACCTAGAGGACTCTTTGAACATGTTTCAGAAAATACCTATTATTCATTTAAGAGACAAAGTAGGACTAATCTATCAGTGTTCTTTAAGTAATACTAATTCTAAACTGCCCCAGTAACCCAATAATACAAAGTGCTAGCTTTTGTTGGTAAGCACAAGCTTACTCTACCCACATATAAGAGCTAACTTAAATATATGCCAATGTTAAGGGGAAATGGAAAAGAGAAAGAATTTCAGTTCTAGATGGGCTTCCTAAGAAGCAACTTGAGTTTGATTCTGAAGAATGAATTGGCCCAGCCAATGTGGCTCAGTGATTGAACATTGGCCTATGAACCAGGAGGTCATGATTTGATTCTTGGTCAGGGCACATGCCGGGGTTGCAGGCTAGATCCCCCATGGGAGCCATGCAGGAGGCAGCTGATCAGTGATTCTCTCTCATCATTGATGTTTCTTTCTCCCTCTGCTTTCCTCTCTGAAAAAAAAAATTGCATCTCACAGGCAAGGGAGGAGGGAAATGGTATTCTGGATGTTGGGAAGAAATAGGTTAGAAAACTTCTTAAATGGACAAATAGTAAATACTTTAGGCTTACAGGCAATGGTGTTGCTGTCACAACTTCTCAACTGTGTCCTTATAGCTCAAATGTAGCCTAGACAATACATATATGAATGGGTGTGGTTCTGTCCCAATGAAACTTTATTTATAAAAATAGGTGGTCCATTCACTGGCTGTACTGTGCTGACCGCTGTTTGAAGTCTTGAACATGATAAATGACCAATGTTTGACCTTATTCTTAATATCCTGTTAGAATGAGCATTGACAATAATAAATAAATTAACCTAAGAAAATGGGGGATAAGCCTTTCCTGTAAGTTAAGTTCTCTGTGCCTTCCACCTCTTCCTAGATAGAACCTAGAACCTGGCTGATTCAGAATCACCGATTAGCCAGGGAAGGAGAATAGAGGATTCAGCAGAATCAAAACACCAAAGTAAAGGGTTATGAACGCAGAGAAAGAGTTAGGCAGGCTGGATTCTGGTTCAGCCTTGCCATTCACAGTGAACCTGATCCCCATTGATTTTTTATTTATGTTTATTGTTGAAAGTATTCCAGATGTCCCCTTTCCCCTCATTGCCCTCTTCTCCCCAACCCCCACCCCCAGGCCTTCACCGCACCATTGTCTGTGTCCATGGGTTATGCATCTATGCATATAGATCTCCATTGTTTTTGAAGTTCAAATGTTTTGATTTTTAGATTGTTACTTCAGAAGATCTACTTTCTTTCCACTTTGATTGATTAATCTGGGGGCCATGGCCAGCTTTCCTGTATCTCTTTTAGAGTTTTGTGAAGAGAAAACATATACAAAGGACCATGGTGTTGGCTACTGCAACACTGGATTATGTTCTCAAGGTGTGCAGACACCTCCTTAACTCAAGAGTGTGCCATCCGAATAGTGGGAACTGTTTTGTCTTCATCTTGCTCAGATGTTCTGCTTTTCTTACTCCCTAATGTGATCTTTGTCAATTTGTATGGTGTTGTCTTTTTGTAAAAAATGGGGTGCTTTTTACAATTTGGATATCAACACATAACTAATTATGCGCTGAGACTATTTCCCCCCATTTGTGGGTTGCCTTTCCTTTAATTTTGGTGTACTTTTTGCGTGAATAGTTTTGTGTGTGTGTTTAAAAACCCTTCTTTATTCCAATGTTATAATGATATTCACTTTGAGGATTTCATAAATTTATCTTTTCAACTTAGGTCTCATATGCTTGTGAGGTTGATTTTTGTGTACTATAAAAGCCAGTGATCCGTTTTTCCTCCATTAATATAATCAATGGTCCCATATGGACTTTTAAAAAGTAAAAAATCTGCAACGGCATTTTCTTATACTAAATTTATATGAGTTAACCTGTGTCAATATCATAAGTATTAATTAACTTAACTTTATAATATGCATATTACGTTTTGATATCTGTTAGGGTGAATTTCCTCACCTTGTTATTCACGTTTGTGAGTTTCTTTATTGAGCTCTTATTCTTCCATGAAATTTTACAATCAATTTTCAGAAATAACTTCCTACAAGTCTGATTATAATTACATTGAACCTATAATCAATTTGGAGTTGAGAAATTTGCAGTATTGAATAAACTTATTCACACTTATGATAAATATCTCCATTTATTTAGGTGTTTTGTTAAAGGCTTTCCAGAAGTTTCATAATTCTCTGCATAATACTTTGTATTAAAATTATTGTTAGATAATATGTGCTTCATAGTATATATATATATATTTTGTAAGTTATATTTGAAATGTAAATTATACTTTAATTATTTTTCTATTGGTTCCTTTGATGTTCTTTGTAAACAGTCACATCACTTGCAAATAATTACAATTTTGTATTTTTCCTTTTCTATTTTTTAAAGTCTTTCTCTTTTCTTAATGGTTTATTTGGGTAGTGCCATTTTAATATTAAAGTAATGATGGTAGATATTCTAATCTTATTTCTGAACTTAAAGAGAATTATTTTAATGATTTATATTAAGTATAATAGTTGCTATAGATTTTTTCAATGATTGCACTTTCTAAGGCTTAGAAAATTGCCTTTTATTCCACAATCTCTAAACTTTTTAAAAAATCATGAGTAGATTTGGTTTTATTGAATACTTTTTTGAACTATTAAAGTAATTATAAGGTCATACTCTTCTAATGTATGAGGGTAGTTAATTTATCAATTTATTATTTATTAACTTCCTAATATTAGAACGAGCTTTATTCCTGGAAAAGTTTCCAAATTATCTACCAATATTTTAAAGCACATCTCTGGGAGCCATGACAAAGCCTGTGTCCCTGCTAGTCCCCACTTTTTAGTTCTGTTAGACCGGTTGGGTCTGCCAAGATGGAGAAAGGATGGTGGGGAAACGAGTGGAGGCGCAGGTACTCGTAAAGAGGAGAAAATAAGTCCCAAGGAAGTTTTTAGACTTTGTGCTATATTAATTGTTTAACCTTAATGCTGCTCCCCACCTCCCCTTGCCTTGTCATCCCATATTCTCTCAGACTCTAGCTCCAGAAATTACACTCTTGTCTAGATTTCAATTTAAATCCATTTCAACAGCTGTAATCTAGCCAGAGAAACACACCCTGCTTTAAAAAAAGTACGTAGTTTTTGTTTCTGTTTCTTATGATGTGCTGTCATTTTTGTAGTTGCAATTATCTTTGTTGAAATAGGAAAGGAAGATGGAGGTATTTGTACCAATATACATTCCATCCCTGCTTCCTTCGGATTTTCAGTCTTATTTATACAGGTTGCGTAATGTTTAGTAAATAAGTGAATCATCTTTATTGTGAATAATTTTTAAAATTCTAACTAGAAATTTTAGTTTTTGTGGTGACAAGGTTTTCAGGAATGGATTCTCCCCATTACTAGATTTGGAAGTCCCCAGTAAGTTTTTAAAAAAAATCAAACTAGCAGTATTGATCGCCCCAAATAATATATTCCTCAAAATGTGGTTTTATAAACATGTTGACTTATATTTATAAGAAACCCAACAATGAGCAAATAACAGAGATTCTATTTCTGAAAACACTGACTCAGAGAACTTCACCTGGCAGTTTTTGGCAATTCATCAGGACTTAGAAAGGCCCTTGATAGATCTGGTTCAGTGGGGCCCTAAGTGTATTTATGAGATTCCCATTAGAAACATGAATGCCCTGAAACCAGTGGGAGCTCCAAGGATGCAGAACTGATTAATGGCAAACACAGTGGACTGAGCAGCAGATATGGCCCTAGTTGGGCCTTTTTGTAATGATCTCCGACAGGAAAGATAGAATCAGTTTCTACCTTTGAGTTCTTCATTTGTAATAGAGCAGTTGTTACAAGGAGCAAACAAAAGAATGGATTAAAATCACTTTGGAAGGGGGAAACGTGCCACAAACAAGTCACACAAGACTTGTCACAAATGTAAATGGAGTCCCTTGAGACTTTTTTTTCTGACTTTTATTGCTCTTGAGACCATTTGAACCAGTGCAGGGGCCTGAGGAATTCAGCCTGGGCAACAGCCCCTCATCAGCAACCTCAAGAGCTTCCAAACTCCCTTGCTTTTTTGTTGCCCTTCCCAGTGAACTAGGAGTGTTAAGCTGAATAAGTTGAAGAGTTATTTCTAAAAACGGTAAGAACAAATTAATGACTACTATTTATTCTCTTACACAGCATAGGTTCATTCAAATGTCCTTTGTTCTCAACCCTTTCCCATCATCATCCAAGATGGTCCTTGGACAAGCTCGATGCATTTCCAGAGCACTTCCCAGAAGGTGCTCTTGTGTGACAATCACCCCTCAAAGATTCTAGATTTGGGTTAAAAAAGAGTTCTGGCAAAAACTGTGGTTTGTGCTGCAAAAACACTCAACTTGCCAATAGCCTTGTTTTTAGTTACTGTGTACACACACACACACACACACAGAGAGAGAGAGAGAGAGAGAGAGAGAGAGAGAGAGAGAGAGAGAGCATGGTGCCGAGGAAGGGGGTGCCTTCCCAATCGTGAGGAAATTGCCAATAATTCACAAAGGTGGAGCCTTAGAAAGTTGAAAAGGTCACTTTCCCAGCTGTGACAACAGCAGGCATTTGTTTTATACAGGAGTTATGCTCAGCATTATCTGTTATATGCTATCCGTATAAATCATTTTGACCTGGTTACTTCTTAAACAAAATTATCTGCTTTACAGTTGCTTCCTATTCTGATGTCATCGATATTTATAGCTTTTTTCTTAAGTTAAAATTCCAGTACGATTTTAATATACTGATTTCGAAACTGGAATTGTTACTCACAACATTTCATGTGATATGTGAATTAATTGGAAGACAAAGTTGAAAGTGTTATGGAGCCAGATTTTAGGAGTATGAGAATAAAACAGGAATAGAACTTTCCAAAGATGTTGTAGTTATTGATAAGGTATTAAACTATTCATTTAATTATGAGTTAATTGAAAATTCATAAAATTCACAAATTAAAAATTTAATACTTCAAAAGCCTTAAAATCCTGATTCCTGGTAAAAGTAACAGTATCTCTACATAGCATCCATAAATAGGTCTTTATTAGTTTAGAAAAGTTTCTGATTTTTTTTACCCAATAACCCTTTTAACAGACATATCTAATATGCACATTTGATTATCTTCATTATCAAAGTGGAACTGAAGAAGAAGAGAGAATGGTAGCTGTCTTACAGTAATCATTTTTGCGGGATGTGAATCTGTAAATTATTTCTAATACATCATGAATGAAACATGTCACAAAGCTCACCTGACCCATGCTTGCCATAATAGTTGTCAATAAAGGTGAACTCCAAACACAGTTTTCTTTCTTGAAGTAGCAAGGTATGGCTTACATGGACAGCTTCCTTTAGGAACAGCTAATGGAAACTGGGTAGTCTTCTTAAATGTTGTAAGAATAAACAAACCAAAAGTAATGTTTTGTTAGCCACTCCATTTGTCAGCTGCTCCCTGTTCTTCATCTTTTCTTTGTATGTCAATTGTTCTTTTCCCTGAACTCTTAACTGTAAATAATATTCCTCCAGCATAAGGTTCTAGCCAGGCGTCACATTCTTGAGCATGCTCTGACATATTTGAAAATCCTTTCTGATTTATCACGTCATTGAGTTGGTTTAATAAGGATTATTGTTTAAAAGTTCACTCTTTTATGTTTGTTTCCTATCTGCGATAGAGCATTCATAACATGCTATGCATTACACTATCAGTGGAAATTATGTGATTTCTGGTATGATTTATTTTTCAATGATTTTTAAAGAATATAAATCAAGTGGTATACCCAAAGACTTCCTTTTATTTTTTCTTTCTCATCTTTTTATATCTGAAGGCCGCCTCTCAAACACACTTTAAATAGGCTGAAAATTGAGCAAAATATAATAACACCCAGTGGTAATCAGGTAATATAATTATTGATGTTATAGTTCTTTGTTTTCATTGTGTTCTCAAATTCCCCTGCCTTTTATAAGTAATTTCTGTCACAAAATTTAAAATGTGTACATTAATATACATATATGTGTTTGAGAAAGAAAGAAGAGAAATTCTATATGCCCATTCTCTAGCCTAAATGAGCATGAGACATCCTTATAAGTGTGAGGGGAAAACGGGAAGAAAAAGTCCATTACAGCATCTTATCAAGGTCATTGTTTACCTGTTAAAAAGGATAAATCATTTAGATCATAGCTCCTATATTGTCCTTCTCCATCTTCCTTCCCCAAAGGATTTATTCCATTTATTTTATCCTCAGCAAAACTTACGCATGCAACTTGAAATAAACAAATCTGCTTGACAAAAAATACGAGCAGGAAGAAATATGGATTAGTGATGAGATACTACCAGCTAAACCTACATCTAACAGAACAGATTATTTCTGTTGGTTTTGTTTGTTTCATGTGAGTTTGTGAAGGCAGGCCAAATAGAAATGAAGTACTTATTGTTAATAAAAATAAAGTATTTATCTGAAAAACAGAGGCAAATGGGAGACTAAGAGCGGCATTACATTTCAAATGACTGCATCCTCAGACCAAGTTACACTGCCCCATGCTGTGATCAGCTTGAAGATAAGGTCTTCACCATCTGTTCTCTGGAGGTCCTGAGTTTAAATCTCAATGGGAGACGGCTGCAGGATGCCAGGGGAAAAGGAAAAGCAATTTATAAATTTCATTTCTTTTATGCTAAAACAATAATGATTTTTGCATACATTTGTTTATAAGAAGGGATAACATTGCATCCATACATGATATTAAACAGACTAACATTTAATTGAAAAATGAGATCTACTTTCACTTACTTGATATGTTTCAGTGTTAGCTGGCTGTGTTTAGGACACACTATACACATAAAGAAGGTGTCAGCAATTATACCTACTCTGTTGTAGTTTGTCTAATCATTAACGCTGTTGGATTCTGACAACATTGTTTGAATTGGAGTGGGCTGGTGATACTCAAAAGTATTTAAAAGTTCCATCAACTGTAATATTATTTTCCCCCAAAATGTCTGGCAATGGAGTAAATTAAGAGTTCACGATCAGGTTGAAGTTGCCTTAGTATTAAACCAAACCAAAACAAATATACTTTTGAAATAACCAGGCAGATGTTGGCATCTGGTGCTAACTAGATTAGTCTATGACACAGCTGAAGGCGAGCATGGCAGTGGTTATTAAGGTACTCAAGAAGAGAGGGTCATCTGCATCTATATATGCATCAAGTTTGTTGCATTTTAATTTTAATTTCCTATATTTTCCTTGGTCCCCCAGAGAAACTGCATTTATATCTCAAAAAATCTTTAATACTGAAAGTATTTTAGAAAGTATAACAATTTTTCTCAAAACTATAAATGTCCTGAAAATACAAAAGCTATTTCTCCAATTCCTCCCTTTTCTCTGCTCACATCCACCCACATATGTCTCTTTCCTACCTTCATGCTATAAGTAGTCATTTCATAATGAATAAAATGATTATGTCCAGACAACAGATGGAGATTTTTTAAAAAATATATTTCATTGATTTTCTACAGAGAAGGGAGAGGGATAGAGAGTTAGAAACATCGATGAGAGAGAAACATCGACCCCTCAGTCCGCAGGCCAAGGTTCTATCCACTGAGCCAAACCGGTTTGGCCAGATTGGGATTTTTTAAAGAAAGTATTTATTGTCTGTATAATCCAACATATAATTCCGCTTCTTACATAGATCCTAAAGGAAAAGTCTGAACTTTCCTTTCTTCCTGGAACTGTCAGACAAAACAACCTTGGTAGCTCTCTAGTATGTATGCCCTTGGTCAAAGCCTTCCTTCCCATTGCCTACTGGAAGCGAAAGGTTTAGGTTACATAATCTCATGGACTCCTTCTGATTTTAAAACTATAAATATTCATAAATGAAACATATTTTTAAGATTATATATGTACATTAGAGACATGAACTAACATACATTATATACATTTATAAATACAAAACATATATGTTTACCTTGTAAGTATTAATGTCATAAAAACATGCTAGTCATAATAAAAACTTAGATTTTTGTGTGGGAGAAATGGATTGTTACTTATTAATTAGATATGGTAGTCAAAAAAGTTATTAGACATTTCCTCTAACTTTTTGAAATTTTGGATGAAAATATTGTACTTCCTCCTTTTAGGAATCAAGAATTAGGATGATGTTAGAACATATCAAAATTTGTATATTGTATATATTTTTGTCATATGTCTGTAAATCTTTCTACCTAGCCACTTTACCATCATATGAAAGCTCTTTTTTTCTCTAACATATAGTTTTAGTTTACAAATAACACTGGGAATGCTTCTAATAGAAAATACAGTGATATTCTTGATATAGTGGGGTCTTGTTGTATTAGTTCTTTCATTTTTCAATTTTTATTTTTTAATTGATTTTAGAGAGAGAAGGAGAAGAGAGAGAGAGACTTGTTGGTCCACTTATTTATGCATTCATTGGTAGCTTCTTATATCTGCCTTGACCAGAGATCAAACCAGAAACCTTGGCCTATGGGGACAACACTCTAACCAGCTGAGCTATCCAGCCAGGGCTGGATTAGTTCTTAAATCACTTAATATTGGGTGGTTGGCTGTAAATATGACATATGTCACTAAGTCTTCAATCTGAGGAAACTTTGTACATTGTCTTCAGATTGTACATTGTTTGCAGAAGATAGTGTCTGCCATGAACCCATGAAAATGATTAGAAATAGTCCTAGAGCTATGAGATTTTCTTTTAGCAGTTAACCTGGTTGTATAATATAATGGTAGTTGATACTTTTAAATATTTTAAAACCCTTTAAAATGAAAAGACACAGTATATTTCTAGCTATGTACTAATGCTGATTACCCCAAATGAGTTTTGAGTTCTTTGAGCTAAGCAAGACAAGCTAAGGTCTAGAAATGCGATATCCTGATTATTTGATCCCATATTGGAAGGTATCCTTGGGGAGAACTGTGTTTGCTTTTAATTGGATGATCTGGACAGAGCATATTCTCAGTGGAAGTGAGCCAAAGTGGGTAGAGCAGAAAAATGGAAAGGCTAGAGTGGAAGAGTTACTTAAAATCAAAATAAGATCCAGGTATTTACATTGCTATCATTTAAATATAGCTTATTCTATTATGAGTAATTATCAGGTTGAGCGTAGGAGGTGAATATATGTTTATACAGATGTGAAACTGCTGTCCAAACTCATTATCCCATCGTGATTCAGTTAAATCATGCTCTCTAAGGAGAGTGATTTGTTATATTTGTGAACAGGTGGCAGCTTCATCTACTCAGAGACCAATTATGTAAAACAGCATGAAAATAGCCAGGGTGCCAGTGCTGAGGGGGTGTGGGGGTGGAGGAGAGCCGAGAGTAAATCTGTCACATGTTTCAAAAGCAAGAGTGATCTGAGCTTTGAACGAGGAAGATTTTTTTTAGAGTATCTAGTGAAATAACTCCCTGGGTAAGTGTCTATCATGTGAAATTTTCATCTGAGTGCCTGGTAGTGCTTCTGTTAGTGCAGGTAGTAGGAATAAAACTTAGCTCCATTATATTGCAATGGTATTTTGCCTTAGGACATGCTGCTGGAACTCATTTTAAAGGGTGGTGACCCTTAATAGACAGACTAAATGTTCAAATTTGAAAAACACTGACAGATCAACTTGCAACTGTGAGTCCTGGTTGCACATACTATCCTTTCGGGGTTAAACCATTGCCTACCAAGTTACTATTTACATGCAAATATATCTGTTTAGTATCGATTTCTTATGGAATTAACTAGTTTTCTCCTGGAAATGAAGAGAGAGGGTCCCTAGATAAATGAGGAGAAGTTTGGTTTTTTTTGAAGAGGGCGAACTGCTCAGAAAGCTTGCTGGGAGATGGAAAGTTTCTAGGAACCAGGAGGCACGAATGAATGGGATGCTGAGAGAGTGAGGCTGCCCAAGGCAGGACATAGAAAGGCATGGCTTCGCAGAGTTATCAGAAACTGGGTCAGCTGACCATTTAAAACATGCCTTTCTTCAATCCTTCTTGGTAAAGCCTTTTTATACTGAAGTTTGTAAGTTCGGGTGGAGGGTCAATTTTTTTATAGCCTGATAAAAATCCCCACAAACCCAAAGATAAGTTGAAGAAAAGCTATTCGTTCTTAAGCCTGGAAATGACTTACACACTGGTAAACAAGTTAGAAACGTAAAGGTGTTTATACAATTGAGCTTTGACACTACCTTTAGGTTTTTGTACATAGCAAAGCTTGCCTACAGGAAGTGAAAACATTAACAGTACTCAACAGTATTTATTGTCAGCACTGGGGGAGATAATGGAGCCTCTTTGTTTCAAAATAAATATTTTTCCAGCATTCGTTTGGGATTCAAATTCTCTGCTAAATATATTGATTTAGTAAAATCAGCACCACTAGATTTCCACCAACCAGGCACTAGCGTGTAGAATACTTAAAATGTATTGTGAACCATTTCGATTGAGCTCATTCTGACTTTACAAAGTTGCTGTATGTGATCCTGAACTTGTTAGGTTTGGGGAAAACTGAGTTTCTGTGAAATGATGGTTTCAAATCTCTCGGATGACATGCAGTTTTTCTGGGTGTTTGGGAATGTGATGCCGCTAAGAAGGGAATAAACATCCAGCCACACCTATGTAAACACATGCTTAGTCTGCCGAAGAGGTCTGCTGTGTAATCTGCATTAACAATGTTTTCATGTTGTAGCTGATGTTGACTAGATGCTTAGTGTCTTAGCTCAGGCTAATAAGCAACTAGTTAAAGTTCCTTTATTACATAGTTGTTTACACATCTTTTAGATTAGAGCCTACATTTTAGTTTAATTTGAATCTTTTTGAATGAATCAAAAATTTTATCTGTATTTGTTTTAGATTTAGATACATTTTTGTAATTTCTGTGGTGTTAAGACTTGCATTTGCTTTGTCAAGGTGCTGACCAGAAGTCTTCTGGTGTGGCGATTTCCAGGTAATTTGGGGAAATTTTCCAAGATTTATTGGAGACGCAGCAGTAGAAATCTACAGAATTGGGAATGCTTGTGGGGATAAATTATTTCTCAGTTTTCAGATTAAATTAGTCAGATATGAGTTATTAAAATAGCCCCTTTAATCTGTCTGCAAATTTGGTTTGAGAGGAAATAAAGCTGCAAAATTTGGGGCTTTTCAAAACCTCTTAATTCAGTGTGATTTGTGAATTTAATTGATATGCTACCCACTTTTCCAGCTAGAGTTGTACAAAATTAGGCTATTCTGATCTCTCCGGTAGCACCTAATTATCCCTTTATTTTTCAGTACCTACCTCTAAGTCCTTCCCTCTGGCTTTATCCCATCATTGATGGTCTAATCTGCCTTCATTTTTAAAATGTCTCTTTATCTTTTCATTGAGTTCCACTTCAAATATTTAATCTTTAGTTACATTATATTTGCCAATTTCCAGTCTAGCAGTTTGTTAATATGTGGACGCCTTACTTGAATTCTATAGCCGTAGAAAACTTCTAAATACAAAAAAGAGCCTAGTAACAAAGAGCTTTTAGAAATATTGTGTGTCTAACACCACAGCAAGAGACTTAAGCTCCTGCAGAAGATGTTCTAGAGTCAAGTTATTGAGGGTTAGTGTTTTTCAAAGTATTGTAAGTTTCCATAAATAGCAAACTTATCTTGAGCAGATTCCCCACCTGTGAGAATGGGCATGGCACCCAAAGGAAAAACCGGGAGAGGAAACCTTTCAGGTACAATTGTGCTTCTTGCATCTGCTTGTCTGTCCCACTGAACTGTTCACTGTCTCATGACGCATAGTCAGGGCCCCCGAAGCAGCTCTGCTCAGGTTTTCCGGCTGCATTCTGTGATGGGCAGACATTTTTAGACTTAACACTCAAAATACAGAGAAAGGTAATGGACAGGTTAATAAATGAAAGACTTTATCTTGCTTTTCACACACTTTTAGGATTAGACAGGGCAATATTTCATATGTAAATGTTTTTTATCTCCTCGAGTAAATTTTACACATACATAAGTGACATTTTCCTATCATTCCCTAAATGAAAAGGATTTCTTTTTAATATTATGGTTCTTTCTCCCTAGAAGAATTAAGTGTATAGAGAGCCTGTGAGAGACTTTGTTACTTATTACACAAGAATGGAATATAAAAGTATATAAATTACAGGTTTTCTATCAAGATCAAAGGACAATTTCCACAAAGGAAAACAACAAATTGAAAAAATCCCAGCCATCAGAAAATCCAGAGTGTGTCTAATCAGCCTTGAACTAAACATACCAGTGTCTACAAATTCGGTGTATATGTGTATGTGTATGTGTGTGGTTACATACACACACACACACACACACACACACACACACACTCACACACACACACTGCTCTAAGATGTTTCTTCCCAAAGTATTTTTTTTGTGTGTATATATTTTTTGCCCATTTTTTTTCAGTAGGCATCTAAAACTCTCAAGAATACAAAATTTCCTTTATCAACATACTGTTTACTGCACACTTGAGATCCGCTTCATACTGACACTCACTTTCAGTTCATTTAAATGAGACACTTTACTCAGTCTGGAGAGGATGTGCTCTCCTGGAAGGCAGCCAGTTGATTTTGCCAGAGGATTCTACCTCCACTGTCATTGGAAATTTCTCACCCAGAGATACTCGTATCCCTGGTGAGGACAATGATGACCTGTTTTTAAAAATGCTCTTAATGATTGCTCAGATTTGGGGTAGATCAAGCTGTTTACAAATTGTCCTACTAATATATCTTCCATGAGTCTGATTGGGAAGGAAGTTACGCAGGCTAATAGAAGTTTCCAGGATTTCCCTGTTCCCTTTGGCATTTACCTCCATATTTATTTTTCTAAAGTGGCTCTGACACCTGCTTAGATTTCTTTTAAAGTTTATTTGTAAATCCTCAGTTAAAAAATATCAGGTTGTGAGATTTGTTTCTAAGTGCCATTTTTTTTCACTTCTCTACATAAAAATGAGACAAAATTATACTTCACAATGTTTGTGAAGTCTTTTTGCAATTCATTATCAACCTAGAATTCATCCCCATACTGTCTTCTATAGTTTAAGATGATTATACTCCTTACTTTCCACATTCTGCCACTTTTTTGGTCCCACGTAACTACATTTTTTTCTTAAATTGCTCATGAAGTAATCACCCATCGTTCGTGATCATCACATTAATTACAATAACTTATATTTCTGGAATACTTAATGAGTGTAATGCTAAATGCTTTCCATTACTTCACTCAATCTTAGTAACAGCCCTCTAATGTGGGTACCATTTTAGAGGCGAGGAAATGGAGGCACTGCGCATCTCTGATCCACCCCACGTTTTCAGCGGCTCTTCAGGTCACCTTTTCATTGGCCCCGTTTCTGCCAAAGCTCCCTTTAAACAATGATTCCTCACCCCTGCAGCTGTCTGGAGCTCTTTTCCATGCTGGCTCCCCTCTATCTTTTTCCTGCACAGACTTTTCCTGACATGATTCTGTAGTTAGTTCCTCCCCAATCTCCTGTCCTTTCAAATTTCGAGTCCCTTTTCACCTCATAAATCCCTAGGCACTCTCTGAGAGTCCCAGTACATCTGGTAGTTCCCAAGGCCCAGTGTACAGGTGTGCTGTTAGATGGCAAGAGAACTGCGAGCTGGGAAATTAGTCATAATGAGTGTTTCTGTCAGTAGAGGGCAGGAAAGTGTACTCCCTCAGTCATGTAGATTAGCATTGATTACAGCTGTCTGGAGTTCTTGCTGGGACACATGACAAAAAAAAAAAAAAAAGAAAAGAAAAAAAAATAACTGTTGATATTTGATTCATCTGCTTGGCAAACCAGAGGTTTATCCCATTGAAAATATTTGTTATATATGAGCCCCCTCGGTTGTTTGAGAAAGGGTGGGAAGAGGGGTGAGGAGAGGGGAAGTACATTTACTTTGTTGTCTGTCCCTTCCTCCAAACCTGGTGTGAAATTCCACTTGGCATACTTTCTAAAATTTGGCCTGAGTAGCACACACAAGGATACACAGTGTATACAGGAAGCAAAATTCAACAGAGTACCTTTGGCTAGCACCCATGCTTATACAGAAGAGGAAATGGGCCATTATCCCACTCTCTACTTGCTGAACTTTGGCTACCATTGCTGTGAGGACAATATTTATCCTCATCTCACTTCATTCAAACTACTGCATTGTTTTCAAGGCACAGTATGAGGCCACAGAAACAAAACCCAAGCAAAACAAAACCTTACCTACCACAGCCAGACAGCTAATAAGTAAGAGAAAAAACTTGACAAAATCAGGTATACTTAAACATTGTTGCTATTTGTACACAAAGTGCTTTATAAAATAGGAGTGGATAAACCACCAAGATTTACTCTCTTGAGGGCATTTAAAGTTCCTTAAGACATGGAATTTTTAAAGTGGAAAGGACATTTTATTGATTTTACAGATGTTCAGAATACAGATGTACAGATTCAGAATCATAGGGAATAAGGGCATTGTCCAGTATTACGTAGGGAGAAAGGGACAGAACCAAGACCTGGACTAGGATCTCTGGATTCTCTAACATCCTTCAATGTATTACACGCTTACATATCATGGTGGGTGGTATGAAGTCTGAGGAGCTATGAGTTTGATTATAGTCAACTTTTTGCTTATCCACAATGAAAATATTCGATTTGTAAATTTCCTACCGCAAATTGTAATCTTGTGCTACTTTTCTCTATGATGAGAGCACATATCATGCCACCTCCAACTTCATTTATATTCATTATTTCATTGTAACTAAATGTTATAAATATTATACTCCTCCAACAAAAGTAAAAACAGATTTTTTTCTGACTGAAGGAAATTGGGGAAGGCCTCACAGAGGGCTTTAGCTTAGGATTCAGAGAGGAAGTTTACTGGAACAAAAAAAGAGGGAAGGAAGACGGAACCAAGATGGCGGCATAAGTTAATGCCTGCACTTGCTGCCTCCCACAGCCACATAACAATTACATTAAAATACAGAACAGCTATCATCCAGAGCTGTGGGAAAGCTGGCTGAGTGGAAGTACTACAAGGAGAGAGGTAGAGAAGAAAGCACACTGAGACTGGTAGGAGGTGTGGAGATGAGGAACGGGCGGGTCCTGCACTCACATGTGCCGATTTTTTTAATTGGGAGGGAGATCGCCTCTGCAGAGGCAGCCCGGAGGAGGAGTGAGGGGTCCCAGTCCCACACCAGACCCCCAGCCCAGGGTCCCAGAGCTGGGAAAAGAAGTCCCTATGGGCAGTAAGAACTACGGGCTGTGAACCAGTGCAGATTGGGGCTCAGTGACACACAGGCTGCTTGAGACCCAGCTGCTCCTCTTAAAAGGCCAACACCACAAACTGAACTTACAAGTTTCCACTTCCTCTGAGCTCCAGTGCTGGGTGAGGCTCTGTGGGACCCAGACACATATGGGGAGAAACTGGACTGTCTGGCATTGGGGCAGGAACTCGGGGGCAGCTACCTTCCAGACATAGGTGCTAGCAGCAGTCATTGTTCCTGTGCTGGACCTCCCTGGAGCAGGGCTGACTGACAGCCATTTCTGTTTGCTCTGCCTGGTGATTCCCTGAGACCCCACCCCACCCTATTTATAACCCCACCCAAGCTGTGCTTAGCGGCTTTTGTATATGAATGGCCTATCCTTTCTCAGCCTAAAACCTGTCAAACAAGCTGCAGCTGGGTCAGGGAGCCCCAAAGCTATCAATAACAGGCCCAAGGCCATACCAGCACCAGCCTGCCTTGCTTTACAGCTGGGCCTCATCTGGGCACTTCCAAACCCCATACAAAGAGGAGGAATCTGCATATCTCTCTGTAGCTCCTGCTGGGAGGCCCCAGGCAGTGGCTGACTGCACCTCCCTGGAGGCCCAAGAGCCAGTGTACCCAGTGGCCAGTATGAGACCATACCATATGACAACTCTTCATATCCATAAGTGACACACTCAAGGGGCAGACTCAGTGAGCACCAAAGCCCCAATGAAGCAAGTTCTGCACCATAAGGGTGTCTCCTGCACAGCAGCTCTCTCACTGTAGTTTCAGCTGGTCCCCACAGCCAATTGGCCTGGAGGTCAATTCCTCCCAGTGACACCAACAGCAATTAAGACTCAACTACAAAAAGACTGTGCACACAGCCCAGAAAGGGGTGTGTCAAGAATGTCCACCTCAGATGATTGGGGAGGCTGAGCCACTGGGCCCTATCGGATACCTACTATACAAGGCCACTCTATCAACTCAAGGAGACTTAGCAGCTACCCAATACATAGAAACAAACACAGGGAAGCAGCCAAAATGCGGAGACAAAGAAATATGTCACAAATGAAAGAAATGGAAGAAAGCAAACTACTGGATATAGAGTTCAAAATCAGTTGTAAGGTTACTCACGAATCTTCTAGAAACCTCTGAGGAACTTAGTGAAAGGATCTTAGTGAGATGCAAAAAAAATGGAAAAGGACCAGTCAGAAATTAAGATACACTGACTGAAATAAAGAATAATATACAGGGATTCACAGTAGACTAGAAGATCCTGAGAAACAAGTCAATGATTTGAAATATGAGGAAGCAAAAAACATCCAAAAGGAGAGTAAAAAGAAAAAAGAATCCAAAAATATGAAGATAGTGTAAGGAGCCTCTGGGACAGCTTCAAGCATACCAACATCCAAATTATGGGGATTCCAGAAGAAGAGAGAGAGCAAGATATTGAAAACCTATTTGAAGAAATAATGACAGAAAACTTCCCCTACCTGGTGAAAGAAATAGACTTACAAGTCCAGGAAACATAAAGAACCCCAAACAAGAGGAATCCAAAGAGAACCACAGCAAGACACATCATAATTAAAATGCCAAGGGCAAAAGACAAAGAGAGAATCTTAAAAGCAGCAAGAGAAAAACAGTTAGCTGAGTTCTCAAGAGAAACTATGCAAGCCAGAAGGGAGTGGCAAGAAATATTCAAAGTGATGAATGGCAAGAACCTACAACCAGGAGTACTTTACCCAGCAAAGCTATCATTTAGAATTGAAGGTCAGATAAAGAG
>NW_006296222.1:3296587-3309045 GCF_000327345.1 Myotis davidii
AATCAAACAAGTAAAAAATCCAATGAACAGAATAAACTGGTGAATGGAATTAAAATCAGAGGCATGGAAATGGAACAGACTGACGATTCTCAGAGGGAAGGGAGTGTGTGAGGGGGGAAGAGATTAGACAAAATCTTGTATCCATGTATACATTACCTATGGACACAGACAATAGGGTGGCAAGGGCCTGGGGTGGGTAGGAACTGGGTGGAGGGGCGCTATGGGGGGGGGTTGGTAAAGAGGGACACCTGTAATAATCTCAACAATAAAGATAAAAAATCAATAAAAACATAAAATAAAAACATAAAAAAGAAGGAAGTGTGAACTGAGTCAGTAGTTTGTGTATTAATTGGAAAAAAAGCAAGATTGTAAAAATCTACCCCATTGGAAAGAATGAGAGAGGAGGAGTGGGAAGGAGGAGAGGTGCAGATAGAGAAATAGAAATAGATGCGAGAAAAAGAGTGAAAAGGGCAGTTAAGGGATGGGAAGCAGAGGAAAGAAGAGGAGGAGGAGGAGGAAGAGAGGGAGGGAGAAAGCACTAAAGAGAGAGGAAGATAGGAGAGGGGAGGGGGAAATATTGAGAATGTTGTGGCAGTAGGAAAAAGCAGTTATTTAAATAATTGGTGATAGAATCAATCTTATTAAGAAAATCATTTGTTTGATAGTACATTTGCGTATTATGAAACATGTAATGGGTCATTTACATATGACATCATAGAACCTTTGAGGCTAGCTTCTAGAAGAAGTTGGCATAACAATATATTAAAAGTAGGTGTAATTATGTTGCATTAAAAAAGATAAAAAAGCCCTAGCTGGTTTGGCTCAGTGGATAGAGCATCGGCCTGTGGACTGAAGGGTCCTGGGTTCGATCCCAATCAAGGGCACATGCCCAGGTTTCGGGCTTGATCCCCAGTCGGGGCAGGCAGGAGGCAGCCAATCAATGATTCTCTCTCATCATTGATGTTTCTATCTCTCACCTCCCTTTCTCTCTGAAATCAATAAAAATATATTTAAAACAAAAATAAAGATGAAAAGTATTACATTAAAAAAGAGAAAAAATCACAAAAGATATAAGAAAAAATATCTTAGAGAAATCTGATTAATTTATACAATCAACTCAGAGTCAGAAATAAGCAATGACTAAAAAATAGTACTGCTGTGGTATTTTAGTTCTGCCTTTTAATCTAACAATATTGTAATACTAGAGGCGTGGTGCACAAAATTCCTGCATGGGTGTGGTCCCTAGGCCTGGCTAGCGATTGAAGCGCGAGTGTCTGTTGTGGAAGGGCAGTCCCAGCTGACCTCTGGACGGAGGTGCAGTGAGAATGCAGAGTGTCCGCCGAGCTCGCTCTCACTCCTCCTGCTACCCTCCCCTGGGACGCCAGGGCTCCCGGGCCAGGGAAGCCCCACACTCAGGTGCCAGTGCCCATGAGAAGCCCGCCCTGCACTTGTGCAGCATCTTCTGGGTGAACCGGGCCACAGCTGCCGGGACCACAGGGGCCGGTCGGGCTCTCTGTGGGTTTGCACAGGAGCTGGTTGGCAAGGCTGGCCTGGAGAGAGCGCACTGCCCACCTGGCTTCCATGTGATGCCACTGGGTGGCCCAGAGGCCCACGCTGCGCCCCAACCCGCGGTGTCCTGCCACACTTCCCTCATCTCTGCATGGGGACTCGGGCACCATGACTCAGGCAGAGGAAGGCACACAGGGGGCCGGGAGCCCAGGTGCTGCCCAGGGTCCCCATCAGTTCCCCCCACCCCCAGGTAGCCTGCTAGAGGTCACAGCACATCTCGCTGATGCCTGCTATGTTCTGTGCTGCCCCCTGGTGGTCAGCACATGTCATAGTGAGTGGTTGAACTCCTGGTTTCCAGGTGGAACGACCACCCAAGGGGACAATTTGCACATTTGGCTTTTCTTATATAGAATGCAGCAATAACATTGTCATATTAGCCTTACTTAAATTCTCATTCAGTTGGAAAAAAAACGGGATCACTTTAAGTCACAAATTAGGCTCACATATAGGATTAGAATGCAGAAAACTTTGTTCACATATTTAATATTTGTTTTGTTGAGTCATAACTATAGCATCTCATTTCATGATGGTCTATGAACAGCAAACTGTTGTATGTATGGGTTTGTATAATATGACGTAGTGGAAAGAACTTTCTAAATCCATCAGAATAGATTCTAATACAAGCTGTTTGAATTTGAAAGAGCGTAGCCCTGTACAAATAACCTCCCCTACAAGCATTAGTTAAAATGGAGATTATAATGCTTATAATTTTTTGAGGATAAATCAAATAAGATATGAAAGCATCTAACACAAGGCCTGATATACAAAGGACATACTCGAGTGTAGATTCTCTTTCCTCTTGCCTGCCTAATCTAAAACCTGATATTTACTTTGTATCCCTCAGGGAGAAAAACACAATTCAAAAGTCAGGAAATTGAATTCCTAGGAAATTTGGGCCGGAGAAGTATACTTCAATTTTTAAGGTAATTTAATTTTTCTAGTACTAGAAAATCAATGCCTAATATCCAGCTGCCTTAGTGCTGAGTAAACTCTTAGATTATTTCTCAAACAATTCTGAAATCACTGGACACTGATGCAACTTGCTTTGTGAATATAAAATCTTGCCTAACTAATTAATCTAGATTAATGCACCTATTCAGCATAAGCCACGAGAAGGGAGAACAAAAACGAATAAATGTAAAAAGGTCAAGTATGTGATAACCCCCATGCCTTATCTTACCTGTCTTTCTAAGTAAAATAGACTCCAAATATACAGGTCTCTATTGACTGATTGCTCATTCTTTCTAAAATTGTGATCATGAGGCACTGAAAATAGATTCAGCTGCTATTTATGTAGTTTTCTTTTTAAATGGACATTTCACTGTCCATTGACTCCTCCCTCAAAATTTTGACTCCCCTGGAGGAACAATAAAAGAAAAGATCACCTCCTCTGCTACTGTTTCCCTGCGATGTATTTTATTTCCATCTATTCATCCACCTTAGGTGAACTGATGACCCCATCAATAGGTCAGTGTCACACAAGGACACTAGGTCTCTGGATACTCTTCCATCACTCTCCAGGAAGAATAGGCATCCTCATGGAGCATGACATTTTAGCTGTCTCCAGTTGCTTTTATTCTAAATTCAATTATCTCTAGGACAGAAAGAAGGTGTCAGATGTCTCACTACAGCAGACCGTATAATGCTAGATGTTTTATTGACCATCTTGCCGAGTTTCTGCTTAGTTAACATTTTAAGAAAAATTAAACTCATAATATGTGATCCGTAGGAGTTCTGTTTAAAACTCAAATGTCTCCTTTCGTGTCAAAGTTTTAATTAAAAATCAATTATGGTAACAATATTCATATTGAAAATGCTATTAAACTAACTTAAGGCCTTTTCCCTGTGCATTTTTTCAAGGGTAGCTTATAGTGGGTGAAATGATTCTTTTAAGGAAGAACATGCTTTGATTTCAGGTCACTCAACTTAATTTTGATAAGCAAGCCAGAAGAAACATAAGTACATCAACATAGTGGGTAGAGGTGAAAGAGGGTGTAGAAGGGATAAATGATGATGGAAAAAATAAAATGAAACAAAAAATATATGAAAAAAGAACTATATCAAGATATTATTGAGGAGATAGAAAGAACTTGCAATATATCTTCTGAATCACGGCTTGACTTCTTTTTAAAAAATATTTTTTATTGATTTCAGAGAGTAAGGGAGAGGGAGAGAGAGAGAGACAGAAACATCAATGGTGAGAGAGACTCATTGATTGGCTGCCTCCTGCATGCCGGTTTACAAGAGATCAAGCCCACAAACTGGGCATGTGGGAACGTTGACCTCCTGATTCGGAGGTCAACATTCAACCACTAAGCCATGCCAGCTGGGCATGGCCATTGCTTGGCTTCTGATACTCTCAGAACTGCTTAGCTACACATACATACCCTCTTCCATATCTCATACACCCTCTGCCTCCTTGTGAACAGGACCAAACACCTCAGTTAGGATCAAGCAATTCACAGACATTTCCCACTTTTTCTCATAGAAACTACATGTTCTTTTATGGGTAAACTTCACTCCTGGGCAATGTGATGTTTGTGTCACTACCCGCGTGCATGCTATCCTCTGGGCATTCTGTATCCTTAGAGTTTCCTTATCTGGTTGTCCTGGATTACAAAATAAACAGACTGTGCTATGCTGGGAGCAATAGCAAGGCATGGGCACCATTTTGTGTGTGTGTGTGTGTGTGTGTGTAATCTGACATTTGCTATTTCAAAAAAATCAAATTTTATTCTTTAGAAACATAAAAACTTTAACTGATGTATTTATAATTAGTTTCTGGTTTAGTATTAATATTTAGCATTTCCATCCCTTTATTCTGCGCTGCTCCCACCCTTGACTCCCAAAGAAACCCTTGCTCCCTTGCTTCAAACTGAAGTTCTTGTCTACTCAGAACGGCCTGTCCTATTGTGTATACCCCACTGGACTCCCTTTCTGCATACCTGTCTGCCTCCAATTATGGCCCCTTTTTCATTTACAGTGGATTGCTGCTAATTAAAATAAAAGGGTTTATTTGTATGTGATATTAACTTGTTTGTATTATACAAATATTGTTTTGAGTGATGCTTCCCTTCATACATGGACAGTTTTGAAACATTTGTCAGTAAAATTTAAACACTTGTCTATGCATCAGATTTTAGCTTCTGTGCATTCTTTTTCTTTAATGTGAAAGGCATCATGATGTTTCCTGACTGTGTCTGGCCTTATGAATAAAGCCATGTTTGACTCTGCACTCTAATTAATGGAGTTCATTTTCCGGCCAGGTCTCTATTGGCAGCCCAGGATGGATGAGGGCCAAATTTCTTAGCTTGGTTGTTCACTGAGTAGCCTAAACACACACACACACACACACACACACAGAGGTTGGTTGTTCACTGAGTAGCCTAAACACAGACACAGACACACACACACATTCATGGCATCAGCAAATGGGGTTTAAGGTGGTCCTTCTAGAACAGCTCCATTGCAAATGGAAATTTCTTCCTCCACTTTAAATTATATTTTATCATAAGAACTTGCTTGATTTCTCTTCAGCTTCCATGCCTGGTCCCTAGAGATACTGACAACAATCTCTCACCCAGATATTTTTTAAAAACAATTTTGGGGCGTAGATTAATTTAAAACCTTCTTACAATGAGGAATGTAAGAAGTATAAGGTAGTAGTAGTAAAGAGCGGAGGCTCTGGAATAGATAAGATTTGATCATGACGCAACCATTTACAACTATGTGACTAGCGCTATTACTCAACCTCTGTAAACCTCTGTTTTCTTATGTGGAAAATGGGAAAATTGCCCTTGCCAGTTTGGCTCAGTGAATAGAGTGTTGGCCTGTGGACCAAAGGGTCCTGGGTTTGATTCTGGTCAAGGGCACATAACTTGGTTGTAGGCTCCTTTTCAGCCTGGGGCACGTGCAGGAGGCAATCAATCTATGTGTTTTCCTCTCACATTGATGGTTCTCTCTGTCTTTCCCTCTCTCTTCCACTCTCCCTAAAAATCAATGGAAAAATATCCTCAGATGAGGATTAACAAAACAAAGAAGAAGAAGAAAATGGGCACTTTTTAGTACCCACTTATTGGTGGTGTCATATAGGTTAAATGAGATTTAGCATAGTGTCTAAGCACTCAGTAAATGGTAGCTGCTATTATTGCTAATTATTATTAAGATTATTAAGGTCATTTCCATAATGAGGACTAGGGCTATAATTAAGAGTGGTCTATTTTAACTTGGCTAAAAATGACACACTCATCTGACTTGGCGATATTTTAGCTCTCAGGATCTCTGAAATATTTATAGCAGTTAAAGGAAATTCTACCCAGGCTTTGTAATAGATGGGAGGGCCGCTCAATATCTCTCTGGCAGACACTGTAGGCTGGGATTCTTTTTTTCTTTTTTTTAAGCTTGAAAAGGCTATGTCCTTAGTATAAAAATATTTACATTTTCTATTACCAGGTGAAATATTATATCTCTCAGCAAAAAAAGTATTGGGAATATTACAGGTAAGTGTAGGGCTTCAGTAGATGCATTATTTTGAATTAGAACCCAAAGATATTATATGTGCTTGGGGGGGAAGCATCTTATGTAACCTTATGAAACAGTGTTTCTGTAGCAACATGGGCAAACATACAAGCAAACTTGTAGCTCTAAAAGCTGCCAAAGACACTATATTAAGGATACATGGTTTCAGATAAAGTGGCAGAGAGGTGTGTGGCTTGCAAGAGTTTGATATAATCTTGTGCATAAAACTGTAAAATTGAAACAATATACCAATAGGTTAAAGTATTAAATATGGGGAATTGTGAGGTATACCATTGTGATGATTTCCCTTTTCCAGGGACACTAGCATGATCAGATGGAACCAAATGCTCTGGAAAATCCTGTCCTTTAAGGTAAATGTCTGAGAATTGTGCTTCCTTACTTATTCTCACCCTGTATACAGAAAGGCTGTCTCTGGGTGTCAAATTTGACGTTTTGGAATATCAAAGCTATCATTCTCGCTTGATTATAAAATGGTAAAAATAACTTGTTCTATTTTAAGAACATGCAGGGGACAAGACGAAAAGGACCTAACTATAAGTTTACCTTAAATTTCAGTGTTTGAGTCCTTTGGAAAGACAAGGCTTTATTTAGAAGTCCCACACAACAGAATTTTCTACTAGTATACTTCTTTCTCCTCTGCTTTCTTACCTCTAAGCCAGAGTTCTGAAACGTAAGCACAATAAAGAGAAAGGATATATTAAAATTGTATTCATATTTGGGGACAATTAGAAATTCTAAATTGTCTCCTACAATGACTTTAATTCAATGTGGGTTGTTTGTGGTTTTTTTTTTTGGAAAATCCAAGATTATATATATACTAGAGGCCCAGTGCACAAAATTTATGCACTTGAGGGGTAGTCCTTCAGCCCACCCTGTGCCCTCTCGCAGTCTGGGAGTCCTCGGGGGATGTCCAACTCATGGCTTAGGCAGGGAGCAGGCCTAAGCCAGCAGTTGGACATCCTTAGCACTGCTGCAGAGGCGGGAGAGGCTCCTGCCACTGCAGCTGCGCTTGCTGGCCATGAGCCCGGCTCAGGGCTTCTGGATGAGTGGCACTCCCTCTGTGGGAATGCACTGACCACCAGGGGCAACTCTTGCATTAAGCATGTTCCCCCTGGTGGTCAGTGCATGTCATAGCGACCAGTTGTTCTGATGTTTGGTCAAATTGCATATTAGTCTTTTATTTAATAGGATATAATCTAAATAGCACATTGATATATGAACTATTAACTTGGGGATGGTCATTTACAAGAAGCAATAAAGAATAAAACTGAAATGAAGCAGTAGGTTTTGTTTTTAAAAAAAAGGATCAATACTTTCAACCTAAAAGAAAATGGCTTGCACTTAAAAAAAAGAAACTATTATCAATCAAGATATATCCTGTATGAACTACCGATACTATTACTTAACATTTTTATTTCAATAAAAGAAATATTTAAACAATGTATATTTATTCTTAAGTTATAAGACAGAAGTACTTGTCAAATCATTATGTAAAACAATTAATTCATATCACTAATCCTGGTAGATGAGTAACATACAAGATTGTGGGTTCAGAGAAGTGACATTTAATATTTGATAAAACCTGACACTTTGCTGTAGATACTCAGATAAAAATAATTTTAAATTAATTGTTTTCTTTCTAATAACATCAGGATATTGTAGTCTGTGGTATCACCTCCATTTGGGCTTCACACCTCCAATCACATTTGTTAAACACACACACACACACACACACACACAACAAAACAGAGTTTTCCCATTGAAATACTGATCAGTCCTCGACAATATTAGAGTGGAGTTGGGGTGAGTGACATCACTGGTCCATAAGATTTGCCAAGCGTCAAGCTCTGACACCTTTGGTTTGTCTTTTCGGAACTGACCTGGGCCTCCTCCTCCACAAACAGTTCCTTATCACTGTCTGTGTTCACGGGATAAACTCGATATTTTCAAGTCATCAGGGCCAAATACGCACTAGGATTTTCTTTCCAGGTCCAAATATGCTCTAGGATTTTATCTTCAGCTTAAATCATTTTGACTACTTGGGGGGAAAAAGAAAAGGCATGAATTCAGTATGCCTTGCAAAATATTTTTTAAAGGGATGTACATTCATTTGCATCAAAATGTAATCATTGATCCCCGAATAAACATACCCTTTTGATAACTCAGACACGCATCGGGAAGTTAGTGAAAATTGCCTGAAGAAGACCTGACTGTCTTCTCTGTGTCAATCACCCAGCTCTTCTTGACAAGTCTTTCTGCAATTGACACACACACATACACACATTTATATACACACTAGCATGAGCACACGCACATGAGCACATGCACTTTCCAATCTGCAGAGATGACTAGCCATGTGAATCTGCATGTTCTGTGTTCCGTAGACCACACACAAAAAAATCTTTCTTCTATGGAAAAAAAGTTAGGCTTGCTATTGTTACAGAAAGGCCTGGAAATCACATGGATTAAACAGGTGAATAGAACAAAAAAAATGTATACTTGACATTCTCCTTTCAGCAATTCAACCAAATTCAGTGTGCGACTCCAAAGCCTAGAATCATGTGGTGTGGATTGAACATCATCAGTCAGTGTTCATTGCGTGCCTCCCAAATACATGGTATTATTATTAATTACTTTTCTACAGGCTGTGGTTCCTGAAGATGACCCTCAAGAGTTTAAAAAGCAAATGAAATTATAAACAAAATAATATTCACTCAAAAATCCCAATTAGCAATGACTCATTCAAGAAAATTTTTGCCAGAAAAATTTTTAATTAATTTATAATTGGAATTCCTTGTACTTTTTCAAAAATCCCAAATGATTTTTTAAATGAATTTACAATTTTTTCTATTTTCTCATATACAAATAAAAAGGAACAGTTTTTAAAAGATGTTTCTATTATTCCAAAACTTTAAAACTTCCTCTCTCTCTCCCTCTCCCTCTCTCTCTCTCGCTCTCTCTCTCTCTCTCTCTCTCTCTCTCTCTCTGACTCTGTATATTTGACACAACACACAGACACATTTACAATGAAATAGCCATTATCTTTAAATAGGTCAGAAGTGCTGGCTTCAAATTTGACAGTTTTAGAGCAATCATTAGTAACAATTTTTTCAACAGATAGTTTTCATTACCAAAAACAATATATTTCTACCATAATCTAAAAAATTCATACATAATGAAGATGAATTTGATACTTTTATTAATTGAAGAATTTTTTCTTAGTGAGAATATATGTGGAAGTTGGGTAATTTTAAAGAGGCCTCACCTTTCCAAAGTGAACTAAACAAAACTTAAAAATGAAGAGAAAAGAAGCAACGGCCTTGTTGAAAATTCTTATATATTTTCTTACATAGAGAAAAATAGATTTTAATATGCTTATTAAGTTAAGATATGTGTTCCTTTTATTAGTCTCTTAAGTTACAAAAAGTTCTGAGCCATAATTTTTTCAATATATAAGTACACATATAAATACTATTTTGGTATACAGATAAATGTAATATGCACTTACACTTAATATAATACATGTTGTCATACATATTAGTACTGGTATATCCAAGGTTTATATGAGAAAAATTCTGACCTCTGAAATATCAGAAGGAGGTTTCTGATCTTTTCTTTCCAGCCCACTAAGAAAAAAATACTATTCATTTTATTTGCAGCAGCGTTGTTTGATACCAATAGATGGAATATATTAGTATACAACAATGGTTGTTTAATTGTCTCGAAACTTTAGGCGTGAAGTACCTTGCTTGGGGGAGAATTCCAGAAGCAGGGTCACCTTCTGAACTCCCAAGTCCATAGAACCTGCCTCTCCTGAGCTAATCAGTGACTTGTCCTTAAGGACTCCAGGTGAGGTGGCGGTGTTAGGTCCCTGAGAGGCTCCAGCGAAGGAAAATACGGTGCCAGGCTTTCTCCCTGCGGCCTGGTGAGATTGTGGCCCGCTGGTAGGGATATCAGCTCTAACACTAGAAAGGGGCAATCCCGGGAAATGGAGACGTTACACATGTGTGAACCTCAGGAATTTAAGATGAAAGCCAACATTGACTCCACCCAACTTTATCGGGACATTTTGGCTTCCAAAGAGACCTCATGGAGCTGCAAGAGAAGGCCAGGTGTGTATGTATTTTTAAGATACTTTTAAAAAGTATAATAATGATATTAACGATTTATCAATAATTTAATTATATAACTCCTACTCAATAATCTCTTATATAGTGCTATGATAACCTTTAGATTTTTTGTGTGTGTTTTACCTGATCTGGACACTTATCCAGATTGAAGTTTACTTTTAACATAGGTACTTATTTTCATATTTCAGTTTAGAGTTTTAAAAGCCTGACCAGAGTTAAAGAATGATGAAAGTGGTGCAGGCCTAATATTAGACAGCAATCTCAGAAAAGGCTACATTTGCAAGATGCCAGGTCATGTGTATGATGCATGAGTTCTGGGCCAAACAATGAAGGTAATGTCAAGCTCATTCAATGACATATTTTGTTTGTTTGTACCTTCTTATTTATCCTCTTTGAACTTAGAGAGGCTGACTTTCAACATTATTTCTTTGAGCTATGAAGTCCTCTAAACTTATCTCCTCGTTTCGTCTCTCATTTTTACTTACACATATGGTCTGTAATATTTACTTGATTACATTTGTTATGACTTGACAAAGAGTTGATATTTTGTTTGTAATACAGTATTAATTGTAAGGAATTTATTTATTTTTATGTTTTCAATTGAACCCTGTAAATCACTCAGGCCTCTAATTGAGCCTCCTGTGTTAGATTAACATGATGCCACTCAAACAGCATGTTCCAGTCACGGATCTCCTTCAGTAATATGAAAACTTGCACTTAGATTCTTTTTCCTTTATCTAAGGATATGTTATACCAGGAATGTTATTATATGTTACTTTAACACTTTAGCTGGATCTATTTTCTGTCATTAACTTAGTGTCTTCCAGTTCAGAAGGGAATTTTCCCCCCTTTTAAGTCATTTCTAGCCCTGTGAGTTGCGATGGTGGTTAGGTGGTCAGAGATATGAATGTGGTTAAAAGCTGGTGTTTCTTTCTCTCTCTTTCCCACATGCACACAGCCACATAGAGCCACAAGCTATATACACATACCACACTTCTTACACATACCACACATCAAGTGCATACACACACACACACAGATGTTAGTAATCTGTAGCAATCCAGGAGAATGCTCAATGTAAGAGTCTTTGGACTGCTCATAGAAAAATGAATTCTTTGTTCATGACCTTTTGCCAGAGCTCAGTTTATTTCTAAACTGTAATTAGAAAATTAGTATTATAATTATTATCAGTGCTCATATAATATCCAGCAGCAATAGAGATATATCACTTTCCTCTCCTGTGTAAGTAAAACAATATGGCTCTGCAAATTGTCTTTTACTTTCAACTTTGATCTCTAAACCAAAAGTTGAATAACTCAAGATTAGAAGCTCAAATAATCTGAGATGTAAAAATTAATATATTACTAATTTTTAAATATTTCAGACACAGAGACCAATGTAAACGAGCTATTTTTACTGTTCTTCCTGCCAACTGTACTGTCTGAAGACTCTGGCCAATGTTTGAAAGCTCTTTTAACTCAGAACTCCCTCAGATGTTCTTTTACGATAAGAAAAAAAGGAGAAAGCAGAACAGCTTTGTGTTCTGAGGTAATGAAGGAAGGTCAGAAAGCATACCATATAGAATTTGGGAAAAGTGTCAGAACTTCTTAGAAAGAAAAGATAAAGATTATGAGCAGCATTAATCTTGCAATCCAATGTAACGATTCCTAGGGCTAATTGAAGTCCTGTGGAACAAGTAACATGTTGACCCTCAAAATAACCTCACTGGGACTGTGAACAATAACAGGGATATTAGAGGTGACAAGAGATTTAATGTTAAATTATAGCAGCGACTTCAGACTCACACAGTAAACTCGAAGCAGAGTGCCTCCCATATCTTAATTCTTTTTTTGGACAGTAGGACTGTAAATGCTGTATTTTTCTTGTTTGCATCATCACTATAGTAACCATATAAATCATCCTAGCTGAGCTACTTTTGAGAGTGACAGGAATACTATTATTATTCTGAAACAGCAGAAATAAACTTGGACTGCTTAGGGGAAATATGCATGGTCACCCCAAGAATGTATTTATGGTAGAGAAAATATTTTATTATCATAGAATATGTACCAGTATGCACCCTATGGAACCTCAATAGTAGTTTCCAATTATCTGTGACTCAACCTAAAATTAAACCAGTACAACCTAAAAAAATTCGGTCAACATTGAGATTTGTTGCCAGGAGGAAAAGTGATTGAATTTCTAAGTTAAAAAAAAAAA
>NW_006296223.1:0-217 GCF_000327345.1 Myotis davidii
CGGATCCCGTTGTCGCTGCCGCTCTGTTGTGCTGGTGTGAGCGGAGGAGGCCTCAGCAGTGTTTACTTCCCGCCTCTCCACCCGGCGAGAGGGCAAGGCCCGACCTCGCTTTCCTCCCGCTCTCGTCCCTCCCGCCCGCCGTGGGCAGCAGGTGAGAGTCTGAGTCCAGCGCTTCCCGATGCCGTTTTCAGACCAAACAGCCCCCCACGCAGGCCGA
>NW_006296223.1:358-6197 GCF_000327345.1 Myotis davidii
GCGGGTGTGTGGGGCTTCTGCAGGTCACCCCAGGGACTCGGGCTCCCTCAGGACGGTCATCGCGGAGAGCCGACGCCCACACGGTCCTCCTGACCGCAGTGCACTGACGGCTCTCCTCGCACGAGCCGAGCGTGCACGGCGTAGAGGCAGCGACTCACCACCCAGGTGCTCGCCCAGCAACACCCTATTGTTTTCCCGGGAAACACGTCCGCAGACCAGGAACCGAATGGTCCGGAGCTGACGCCTGGCCCAGTGATCACTCACAGCCCAGTGATCGATCACTCACAGCCCAGCGATCACTCACAGGCCCAGCGATCGATCACTCACAGCCCAGTGATCACTCACAGCCCAGCGATCGATCAGTCACAGCCCAGTGATCACTCACAGCCCAGAGATCGATCCATCACAGCCCAGCGATCACTCACAGCCCAGCGATCGATCATTCACTGCCCAGCGATCGATCACTCACAGGCCCAGTGATCGATCACTCACAGCCCAGCGATCACTCACAGGCCCAGCGATCGATCACTCACAGCCCAGTGATCACTCACAGCCCAGCGATCGATCAGTCACAGCCCAGTGATCACTCACAGCCCAGAGATCGATCCATCACAGCCCAGCGATCACTCACAGCCCAGCGATCGATCATTCACTGCCCAGCGATCGATCACTCACAGGCCCAGTGATCGATCACTCACAGCCCAGCGATCACTCACAGGCCCAGCGATCGATCACTCACAGCCCAGTGATCACTCACAGCCCAGCGATCGATCAGTCACAGCCCAGTGATCACTCACAGCCCAGAGATCGATCCATCACAGCCCAGCGATCACTCACAGCCCAGCGATCGATCATTCACTGCCCAGCGATCGATCACTCACAGGCCCAGTGATCGATCACTCACAGCCCAGCGATCACTCACAGGCCCAGCGATCGATCACTCACAGCCCAGTGATCACTCACAGCCCAGCGATCGATCAGTCACAGCCCAGTGATCACTCACAGCCCAGAGATCGATCCATCACAGCCCAGCGATCACTCACAGCCCAGCGATCGATCATTCACTGCCCAGCGATCGATCACTCACAGGCCCAGTGATCGATCACTCACAGCCCAGCGATCACTCACAGGCCCAGCGATCGATCACTCACAGCCCAGTGATCACTCACAGCCCAGCGATCGATCAGTCACAGCCCAGTGATCACTCACAGCCCAGAGATCGATCCATCACAGCCCAGCGATCACTCACAGCCCAGCGATCGATCATTCACTGCCCAGCGATCGATCACTCACAGGCCCAGTGATCGATCACTCACAGCCCAGCGATCACTCACAGGCCCAGCGATCGATCACTCACAGCCCAGTGATCACTCACAGCCCAGCGATCGATCAGTCACAGCCCAGTGATCACTCACAGCCCAGAGATCGATCCATCACAGCCCAGCGATCACTCACAGCCCAGCGATCGATCATTCACTGCCCAGCGATCGATCACTCACAGGCCCAGTGATCGATCACTCACAGCCCAGCGATCACTCACAGGCCCAGCGATCGATCACTCACAGCCCAGTGATCACTCACAGCCCAGCGATCGATCAGTCACAGCCCAGTGATCACTCACAGCCCAGAGATCGATCCATCACAGCCCAGCGATCACTCACAGCCCAGCGATCGATCATTCACTGCCCAGCGATCGATCACTCACAGGCCCAGTGATCGATCACTCACAGCCCAGCGATCACTCACAGGCCCAGCGATCGATCACTCACAGCCCAGTGATCACTCACAGCCCAGCGATCGATCAGTCACAGCCCAGTGATCACTCACAGCCCAGAGATCGATCCATCACAGCCCAGCGATCACTCACAGCCCAGCGATCGATCATTCACTGCCCAGCGATCGATCACTCACAGGCCCAGTGATCGATCACTCACAGCCCAGCGATCACTCACAGGCCCAGCGATCGATCACTCACAGCCCAGTGATCACTCACAGCCCAGCGATCGATCAGTCACAGCCCAGTGATCACTCACAGCCCAGAGATCGATCCATCACAGCCCAGCGATCACTCACAGCCCAGCGATCGATCATTCACTGCCCAGCGATCGATCACTCACAGGCCCAGTGATCGATCACTCACAGCCCAGCGATCACTCACAGGCCCAGCGATCGATCACTCACAGCCCAGTGATCACTCACAGCCCAGCGATCGATCAGTCACAGCCCAGTGATCACTCACAGCCCAGAGATCGATCCATCACAGCCCAGCGATCACTCACAGCCCAGCGATCGATCATTCACTGCCCAGCGATCGATCACTCACAGGCCCAGTGATCGATCACTCACAGCCCAGCGATCACTCACAGGCCCAGCGATCGATCACTCACAGCCCAGTGATCACTCACAGCCCAGCGATCGATCAGTCACAGCCCAGTGATCACTCACAGCCCAGAGATCGATCCATCACAGCCCAGCGATCACTCACAGCCCAGCGATCGATCATTCACTGCCCAGCGATCGATCACTCACAGGCCCAGTGATCGATCACTCACAGCCCAGCGATCACTCACAGGCCCAGCGATCGATCACTCACAGCCCAGTGATCACTCACAGCCCAGCGATCGATCAGTCACAGCCCAGTGATCACTCACAGCCCAGAGATCGATCCATCACAGCCCAGCGATCACTCACAGCCCAGCGATCGATCATTCACTGCCCAGCGATCGATCACTCACAGGCCCAGTGATCGATCACTCACAGCCCAGCGATCACTCACAGGCCCAGCGATCGATCACTCACAGCCCAGTGATCACTCACAGCCCAGCGATCGATCAGTCACAGCCCAGTGATCACTCACAGCCCAGAGATCGATCCATCACAGCCCAGCGATCACTCACAGCCCAGCGATCGATCATTCACTGCCCAGCGATCGATCACTCACAGGCCCAGTGATCGATCACTCACAGCCCAGCGATCACTCACAGGCCCAGCGATCGATCACTCACAGCCCAGTGATCACTCACAGCCCAGCGATCGATCAGTCACAGCCCAGTGATCACTCACAGCCCAGAGATCGATCCATCACAGCCCAGCGATCACTCACAGCCCAGCGATCGATCATTCACTGCCCAGCGATCGATCACTCACAGGCCCAGTGATCGATCACTCACAGCCCAGCGATCACTCACAGGCCCAGCGATCGATCACTCACAGCCCAGTGATCACTCACAGCCCAGCGATCGATCAGTCACAGCCCAGTGATCACTCACAGCCCAGAGATCGATCCATCACAGCCCAGCGATCACTCACAGCCCAGCGATCGATCATTCACTGCCCAGCGATCGATCACTCACAGGCCCAGTGATCGATCACTCACAGCCCAGCGATCACTCACAGGCCCAGCGATCGATCACTCACAGCCCAGTGATCACTCACAGCCCAGCGATCGATCAGTCACAGCCCAGTGATCACTCACAGCCCAGAGATCGATCCATCACAGCCCAGCGATCACTCACAGCCCAGCGATCGATCATTCACTGCCCAGCGATCGATCACTCACAGGCCCAGTGATCGATCACTCACAGCCCAGCGATCACTCACAGGCCCAGCGATCGATCACTCACAGCCCAGTGATCACTCACAGCCCAGCGATCGATCAGTCACAGCCCAGTGATCACTCACAGCCCAGAGATCGATCCATCACAGCCCAGCGATCACTCACAGCCCAGCGATCGATCATTCACTGCCCAGCGATCGATCACTCACAGGCCCAGTGATCGATCACTCACAGCCCAGCGATCACTCACAGGCCCAGCGATCGATCACTCACAGCCCAGTGATCACTCACAGCCCAGCGATCGATCAGTCACAGCCCAGTGATCACTCACAGCCCAGAGATCGATCCATCACAGCCCAGCGATCACTCACAGCCCAGCGATCGATCATTCACTGCCCAGCGATCGATCACTCACAGGCCCAGTGATCGATCACTCACAGCCCAGCGATCACTCACAGGCCCAGCGATCGATCACTCACAGCCCAGTGATCACTCACAGCCCAGCGATCGATCACTCACAGGCCCAGTGATCGATCACTCACAGCCCAGCGATCACTCACAGCCCAGCGATCGATCATTCACTGCCCAGCGATCGATCACTCACAGGCCCAGTGATCGATCACTCACAGCCCAGCGATCGATCACTCACAGGCCCAGCAATCGATCACTCACAGGCCCGGCGCCCCGTGGCCCCCAAGCCCTGAAGAGGGGCACGAGCAGGACGCGCTCACGGGGGACAGACAGGAGCGTCCCAAGGCTGCAGCTGCGTGGGTGCGGCCGTGACGTTCCCTGGGCGGCTGAGGCGGCCTGTTTGACAAGCACCCTCCCTGGGTCCGGGAGCCAGGCCTCCGGTTTCTGGGAGATGCCCTCTGGCTCTGGAGCGACGTTTAAACCCCGGTGACCAGTGGCCAACACCATGTGGCCTGGGCACCGCTGGCCCGGCGTGTGTGTGTGTGTGCATGGCGCGTGTGTGTGTGCATGTGCGTGGCGCGTGTGGTTGTGTGCGTGTGCGGGAGCTGGTCCTGGCGCCCGGGGTCCCGAGCCTGCCCCTCCCACACGCAGCGTGGGCGTGTGAGGCTGCCATGTTTATTCATGCTCCACACTCAATTAGCCCAGCAGCCGTGGGAGGCTCCGCGCAGAAGTAAAACTCAACCCAGGAGTCTTTTTAAAGATTCCTCTCCCAGCGGGAGACTCTGGAGACGAAAGCAAACCCATTTAACTGATTACTCACATTGACGATCCGTCCAGAGGCGCCGCCGCCGCGTGCCTGGAACTGGCACGGGACCCACTGTGCCAACGGGGCCGGCTGTGTCAACGGGACCGGCTGTGCCAACAGGGCGGGCTGTGCCAATGGGGCCAACTGTGTCAATGGGGCTGGCTATGCCAACGGGGTCGGCTGTGCCGAGGGGAAGGGGCCGGAACCAGGTGGGACTCTGCCCGCAGGAGTCCCTGGCGAGGGACTCACAGCCACACTCACAATGCGCCCAGGCGGGGGGCGGAGAGAACCCTGGGCTGTGGGCTCAGGAAGCCCTGCCCACGGGCACCGCCGTCCCTGGCACCGGAGCTCCCTGACCTGGCTCAGAGCCCTGACCCTAAGCGGCAGGTGCGCCCGGGCCAGCCCACGCCCTTCCCCACGGAGGGACCAGGCGAGCTCGGGCGTCTCCATCTGTCAGGGGCTGCGGGCGTCTGACCGGGTGAAGGACAGGAAAGGGCAGTTGGAGGGCCGTCCGCCCCCTCCGGGTGCTGGACAGAGGGTCCACCCCCACAGGCTCCCCCAGGGCTCGGTCCACACGGGGGCTCTGCCCAGAGGGGCTGAGTCAGGGAAATGAGGTTCCCCAGGCACTGGGAGTTCCTCACAAAATGGTGAGCTTTTAAATATATATATTTTTATTGATTTCAGAGAGGAAGGGAGAGGGAGAGAGAAACATCAATGATGAGAGAGAATCGTGGACCGGCTGCCTCCTGCACGGCCCCCACTGGGGATGGAGCCCACAACCCGGGCCTGTGCTCTGACCGGGAATCGAACCCTGACCTCCTGGTTCATAGGTCGATGCTCAACCACTGAGCCGCACTGGCTGGGGCACAACTGATCTTCGATCTTCGTTTGAGAAAATTCCCAGAAGCAGCAGCCCAGGCCCCGGGGAGGACGGGCAGGAAGGCTCTCGCGGGAAAGCAGGCGGGGGAGGAGGGAGGAGGGATGGCGTCCTTCGTCACTAAATGCATCACATTCATCACAGCCACTTCGGGGGCTGAGCGGGAAACGGGTGAGGACCATTTACAGAA
>NW_006296223.1:6323-7419 GCF_000327345.1 Myotis davidii
GGGCAGGCGTGGGTCTGGGGGGTGCAGAGTGGCCGGGGCCCTCGCACCTGGAGAAACGTTGAAAATGCCGGACACTCAGGGGCACTGGTCCCGGCAGATGCCAGCAGGCCCCGGCCCCTCCGGCCTCGGGGTGACCATGGGCCCCGTGTGTCTCCTTTGGGCTCCCCACCCAGGAGCCTCGCAAAGTCCTTGGAGGGGCTTCCCAGGGCGCCCAGTGATTCCTGGGGGGAGGGAGCATGACCTGCTCACCCAGGGAGGGGCAGCTGGGGAGGGGGAGGGAGGGGCAGCTGGGGAGTGAAAGGGGGCTGCCCCTAGGCGCCTCCCCCCACGCAGGCAAGAGGCCCCCGAGATGAGGAAGGAGGGGTGCAGCAGGGGTGAGGGGGGATCTCAGGATGGGGCTCTGCCTCCTGCCACAGGGGCTCACAGCGTCTGTGGGGCCCAGCCCCGGGCCTGATGTCCCCGAGACTGACACGCCATGGCCCCTGCTGCCTCCGCAGCGGGTCAGGCTGCGCTCCCACCTCCGGCCTCCCCGACGGTGAGTGAGAGAGTTTAACACCCACGTTGTCGGCCGCGCCCACCCGCCTCCGCTGTGATGAAGTCTGTGGCCGAGCTCCACTGGGGACACGTGGCCTCCCATCGCCTCTCAGCCACGAGGTTTCACTAAAAAGGCAGCTGGCGGCCCTGACTGTTTGCCAGGCCTCCTGCCCCGAATGTCCGACTTGTCGTCCCACCTCCTCTCAGACCCCTCACCGCCCGGCTGGGCCTCCACCGAGCCCGTCCCTCCCTCAGCCACAGGCTCCCAGGTCCGCGTGGCTCCCCGTGGCCACAAGAGTGGGGATCGGGCGGGGCAGGAGCTCCCCGGGAACCACACACCCCGGATTGGGACCTGCGGCGCCTGGACCCAGCCCACACGGCCTGTGATGACGGACAGCACACGTGAGGGACGGCGGGGAGCACACGTGAGGGATGGGGGAGCACACGTGAGGGACGGGGGGGAGCACACGTGAGGGATGGCGGGGAGCACACATGAGGGACGGCGGGGAGCACGGATGAGGGACGGTGGGGAGCAGGGATGAGGGAGGGTGGGGAGCACGGA
>NW_006296223.1:7941-8216 GCF_000327345.1 Myotis davidii
AGCGGGGAGCAGACGTGAGGGATGGCGGGGAGCACACGTGAGGGACGGCGGGGAGCACTGATGAGGTGGACAAGGACTCAGGAGGCCACCTGGACCCGGGTTGGGTCACACGCTCTCCCGGGGCCTCACAGCCAAACCAGGAAACCAGCCAATGGAAATCGCTGAGGCGGACACATCGTGGCTCTGTGAGCGTGTCCCCTCCTGCTGGCCCCCTTGGTCCTCAGGCCTGAGGGGACGCCGTTCAGGCAGCTTCGTGGCCAGGAAGGATGGGGAGG
>NW_006296223.1:8805-9759 GCF_000327345.1 Myotis davidii
TGGGGGGCCGGCGGGCAGCTCCACGGCTGGGCACCCGTGACCCGACAGACCACATGGACAGACGGCTCGTCCATACGCGGCCTCCAGTCGGCATCACCTGCTGCCATCAGTCCGCTGCCCACGCCTTACCAGCGGTTCTCAACCTGTGGGCCGCGACCCCTTTGGAGGCCGAATGACCCTTTCACAGGGGTCGCCTAAGACCATCGGAAAACACATCTATCATTACATATTGTTTTTGTGATTCATCACTATGCTTTAATGATGTTCAATTTGTAACAATGAAAAGCATCCTGCATATCAGATATTTACATGACGATTCATAACGGTAGCAACATTACAGTGATGAAGTAGCCACGAGAATAATTTTATGGTTGGGGGTCACCACAACATGAGGGACTGTATTAAAGGGTCGCGGCGTGAGGAAGGTTGAGAACCACTGCTCTAGATGAACTCGGATTCACGGTGAGCTGATTCCCTGGGACAAGCCGTGTTCTTCTGTGCGGGGCCCCTGAGCTGGCCGTCGGAACTTTCTAGAATAAAGCTCAGAGTGGAGAGACCCCGGGAGAGACCCCCAGGCAGCCAGGCCCGGTCCTCACCTGCCAGCCTGCCCCGCCATGACACTGTGGCAACATTCCTGAGCCCTGGCTGCTCCCCTCCCTCCTCCCTCCCTCCTCCCCCTCCCTTCCCTCCCCTGAGTTATGGGGGAAGTGAGCCATCCCTCTCCCGCCAGACAGAGCAGGCGATGGGGGGCCCTGAGCCGCCTTCACGGGCAGGAGTGCAGCGACGGGGCATGATGGACAGGCTGTTGACGTGGCTTTTACTGGAAAACCTGACCCCAAATGCAGCCTCACTGGTGCAGCTCGTCCGTCCAGGGCTCGTGGGGACGGTGCCGGGCACCTGGGGCCCCCAGACCTGGGGTCCGGCTCCCACTGGGGCCCGGGTGTCCCTTCTCCT
>NW_006296223.1:9864-10082 GCF_000327345.1 Myotis davidii
ACCAGTGTGCCCGGCTGATGGCTCTGCGGATGCAGACACTGCGTTTTATTCGCAGAGTTCACTGTGTTATTCACTGCATTTTGATTACTTATTATCATAAGGAGATGCACCGTTTCCTACGCCAGGCAGGCCTGCTGGGGGCGGGGTGAGGAGGGGGGGCAAGGGGGACGCACCCCGCTCAGGCCGCCGCCCCAGGAAACAAGGCTGTTCTCAGGCAG
>NW_006296223.1:14458-14893 GCF_000327345.1 Myotis davidii
GAGCTGCCACCGCACCCACCCGCGCGGCTTCCTTGGTTGACGCGGCGGAACGCTGCCCCCAGCCATTCCACCCAATTATTCAAATCCCAGCCTCTCCGCTTGCCCTGCAGATTGGACAGGATTGGACATTTATTAGCTAACGGAATGACGGTAATAAGATAGCAAGTCCAAGGAGCAGAAAATTAAATGTTCTTGAGTTTTCTTATTGAAATTTCCCTTCCACGGCTTTTATTGGAGGCGACAGCGTCAGAATTTCAAAGATGCATTTTAAGAGACTTCTTTATGGGGTTACCCTGCGGACGCTGAAGGCATCACCACCAGCAGCCAGCGAGCCGTCAGGGGGGCCGCCCCGGGCCAGGCAGGAGCCCCCGCGTGGCAGCTGCCTGGCGCCACGGCTTAGCGCCCCCCTCCCGGCCCCGGGGAATTCTGAACAAA